>NC_134397.1:112843403-113046089 GCF_050003625.1 Haematobia irritans
AGCCCCACAAAAAATAGTCTAAAGGCGTCAAATCGCATGATCTTGGTGGCCAACTTACCGGTCCATTTCTTGAGATGAATTGTTCTCCGAAGTTTTCCCTCAAAATGGCCATAGAATCGCGAGCTGTGTGGCATGTAGCGCCATCTTGTTGAAACCACATGTCAACCAAGATCAGTTCTTCCATTTTTGGCAACAAAAAGTTTGTTACCATCGAACGATAGCGATCGCCATTCACCGTAACGTTGCGTCCAACAGCATCTTTGAAAAAATACGGTCCAATGATTCCACCAGCGTACAAACCACACCAAACAGTGCATTTTTCGGGATGCATGGGCAGTTCTTGAACGGCTTCTGGTTGCTCTTCACTCCAAATGTGGCAATTTTGCTTATTTACGTAGCCATTCAACCAGAAATGAGCCTCATCGCTGAACAAAATTTGTCGATAAAAAAGCGGATTTTCTGCCAACTTTTCTAGGGCCCATTCACTGAAAATTCGACGTTGTGGCAGATCGTTCGGCTTCAGTTCTTGCACGAGCTGTATTTTATACGGTTTTACACCAAGATCTTTGCGTAAAATCTTCCATGTGGTCCAATAACACAAACCCAATTGCTGCGAACGGCGACGAATCGACATTTCACGGTCTTCAGCAACACTCTCAGAAACAGACGCAATATTCTCTTCTGTACGCACTGTACGCATTCGTGTGGTTGGTTTAATGTCCAATAAAGTAAACTGAGTGCGAAACTTGGTCACAATCGCATTAATTGTTTGCTCACTTGGTCGATTATGTAGACCATAAATCGGACGTAAAGCGCGAAACACATTTCGAACCGAACACTGATTTTGGTAATAAAATTCAATGATTTGCAAGCGTTGCTCGTTAGTAAGTCTATTCATGATGAAATGTCAAAGCATACTGAGCATCTTTCTCTTTGACACCATGTCTGAAATCCCACGTGATCTGTCAAATACTAATGCATGAAAATCCTAACCTCAAAAGAATCACCCTTTATATCCAGGTTATAATTTTTTGAATGTCATATATTGTGTGAACATGGCGAATAATATCTATCAGTAATTTAACTAACCCACAAAATCTATTAAGCTTCTGTGGTAATACACTGAAAAAAAGTTAACCCTTTATTTCACTAAAGCCAATTTAACATTATTTTAGTTCATGGAATTGTTATGTTTTGAGAAAGTTTCCTTTACTCAAATATATTTTTTTGCGTACGTTAGTTAAATGAACTAAAAACTGGGAGAAATTTTACACAAATGAAGCATAAAGATTTGCTAAATTCGTACTTCTCACGAAACAGTTCATTATTTCTTTAAATTCGTTAATTTTACTACAAATGCACCCATCTTGAACTTCGTATGACACTAAAGACATGCTTCCAATTTCGAACTCCAATTTTTTCCATTAAACTACAAAATTTTCTTTAACAAGTGAAAAAATTAATTATGTCTAATAAATATTTTTGTCGAAAAATATCTACTTATTTTTGTGATATCTGCGTCATGTCAGCGTTTGTAATACCGTTTAGTTAAAATTTTCCAAAAATAATCAAAATTTTCTAAAATTAACCAAAATTTTTCTTCCTGGTGGGTTCACTGTTTTTTCAGTGTAGGTATTTTATTGCAGTTAGGTTTTGGCAATAGTTCCTGTCTAATACCTACAAAAACTTCGTGTGTCTTTTGTTCAGTTTGGCATTGTGGTGTGTAGAACCCTAAGAAATTAAATCGGAAGATCGAGCTATATGGGGGCCATACCGATACATACCATCTTCGGCATCTTTATGGATTTAAAATACTTCTAGATATACAATTTCAGGCAAATCGAATAAGAATGTCGGTGTGTAGAAGCCCAAGAAGTCGGGAATTTGGGCTATACCAAAACATGCACCGATTCACTCAATATTCGGCACACTTATTTAAGGACACAAAATATTTCTTGGTTTTGAATTTCAGGCAAATCGTGGACCGATGGATTCGAATTAAGTGTTTTGGATGTGAATTATAAAATTTTGTAATATTTTGCCAAATAAATAATTTTTATATATTTTTATAATTTTTAATGCATCCCAACGCTTGTCTGAAAAGTTTAACTTCAAATTAAAACACTTTTTGTAGATTGGATTTAGCATTTTTTTCGACAAAATTTTAATAATTTGTGCCATTTTATTAATTCTTACTCTGTTTTTAAACTTTTTGAAACAAAAATAATTAAAACTGCACCTTAAAAATATGAAAAAAGCGAGTTATAAAAAATTGTATTCAAAGAACTTCCTGTGTAGTTAAAATAGTGAACATTTTTGGGTGGACATTTTTGGAATCGCTTTTAAAGTTGTGCATTTGGAACAACTTCCAATTTGGGATGTTTTTGCTTATTAATATGAAAGTAGATAGAAATTTCATTGAAGCACTGAAAACTAGTTAAGCGTTTTTCACTGCTCGGTTTCGGTTTTTGTAACGCAATCCGGTTAATCGCAGTTGGTTTTACACATCCTAGTAGAACCCCATCCTTTTGGATGTAAAGTTTATAGCCATGTTGATGGTGTCGCGGTGTTTTGACAAAATACTTTCCCTAAAATAAAGAATCTTTACATGGGAGAAAATTGTCATCTATGTTACATAATATCGTCTCCATAATTTGGGGACACGAAATCTTTAGGCTTATTCCAAATTTTTTTCCAGTTTTACAAGATTACAATGAATAAAAGAATATAAAGCAATTTTTGCTTAATATTGAATTTTTTTTTCTTTTTTCGATGTCTTCCTCTACTAAATAAATTCGTTGTTGTTGTTGTTGTTTTATACCTAAGTAGCTTCGAATGGCCACAATAGATGGTGGCTGGATCGTACGGGCCACTGACAATGATAATATAATCTTACAGCTTTTATCGGCTGTGAGCAATGGAAAGGAAATTGATGTAACCCAAAGAGATTTGAGTTACCCACAAACACTGACGTACGAACAGAAGAAATGCAGAAGAACAATTTAACTGAAAAAAAAAAACAAAACAAGTCAGAGTTAAACCACTTCATCGGCATTATTATTATTTTCAACTTTTATTTTGCTTCCTTCTTATTGTCCTGGCCAACACTACGAAGCGATTTCCAATGGAATACCATAACAAAAAAGGAAAGTACGGTCATTTACGTTTATCACAATACCCTTTATCATGAAGCCATGAAAATCCTGTGGCCTAAGCTTATGCTACACTGCCGCGAGGGGATGTACAGGGCAATAACTACAATTACGTATTCAATATCCTTTTTCTCGTTTCGAGAAAAACTTTCCAAAAATTTAATTTGAATGGAAGTGAGTAGGAAGGTACAAAATTATTTGTCCATAGTTACGGTTAAATGCAAATGAGGCTTATTATAAAGTGACAGGAAGTGAAGTGAAGGCTTTCCAAATGAAGACATGGAAGAGAAAATCAACTGAAATAGAGATAGGAAGATGAACCAACTTAAATTAAATAAAAATACAAAAAAAAGTTCGGCAGGGCTGAATATTAAGATTTTTTTTGTACAAGTTTGGCATACATGAGATATTCATATTTTAATTGGAAACTTAAAAATGTTTATTAATTCAATCAACTGACTTTATTTTTAAATTTAATTAAAATTATATAGTAAATATGAGTTAATTTTAAACTTCAATTAACTTTTTAATTTGTGAAATTTCTTTTCTGTCAAATATTTTTATTTGAAATACACCACGCCTGTGAATCTAAATACTCGTATTACCAAAATCTTCAAATAATATAATATAAAAATTATTTTTAAATTCTTCAGTTTTAATTCACTATTGCACCACGACATAAACAAACAACGACATAAATCAGCTCACATTTAAATTTAATCATTTATGTAATTATACAACCTCCCTCCTCCTCGCTTGAGCATTTATGGAATTGTTATTTAATTATTCTTTAAATAAGTGATTAAAAATTTAATTTGCCAAATGCAGATGTCGCACTTCCCAGCAATTGGGGTCTCATAGTATCTCTTTTGCTGTCATTCCATCCCATCTTATTCTGCTCCACAATGACATTTTTAATTTTTGCTATTCAATTCAGTATCGAAACCTGTAAAATTATTATTGTCAATGAAATTTTTTGGTCATTGATTGGATTTACCATGACCTGTTTTTCAATATTCCTATATGGCATCGCATATTTCTGACTAGGTTTGTTTGTTGCTCGCGTTCCCCCTCAATTGGTTAGCTTCAATATTTCCATTATGTATGATATTCACAAAAAAAAAAAAAAATTGAAATGTCCACATTTTGAGATCCATTTACCATGTTCAAACTATTCATGAGAAGAATATGAGCGTTATGCTTGTTTTTATTGGCTCTATGTGTGAGTGAAATTGAAAATATCCTTGTCCACTACTCAACGGTAATTGGATATTCAAAATATAAAACGTTCATATGACTGCAATATATACATAAGCAAGTGAGGTTTTATATACACGAAAATACACTTTCTCCTTGTACAGTGGTTATTATTGTAGAAAATTGTAGAAGTTGTAATATAATAAGTATTTTATAATATTGCTTATTTTATGATACCGCGTTGTACCATATGAAATCACCTTTTTAACTGCACTCAAACAAAGTTTTCTGGATCCAAAGATTTTGATCTATCGCTAAGGATTTTGATGTTTTTTTATTCACTAAATTCACAGAAATAAAAGCAGGCTCGGTTCAAAAGATTTTATCTTTACATGATTTTTGTATTGATTCTGAGCCAAAGACGTGGAGTATTGAAGTTAGGATACTTTTAAGACACAACCCTCTTTTTGAGTTTTGCGTACTTGATTCTAAGAAACAAGTCCTATAAAAAAAGTGTTAACGACAACTTAAATTTACAAATTCAGTCGAGCCTGAACTAGAAATTATTCTATGTTTCAAGTAAAAAACGTCTTTCAAATAAAGCAATGAAAAACATCTCCTATATTTGAAAATATTTTTCTTTGTAGACACGATAACATACGTAAAGTCAACAAATTTAAAGATTGTTTCACTAATTTTGAAGAATTTTTCACAAATATTAAAACAAAGTTTTCGTTAATGTAAAGATACCCAGTTTTAAGTGGAATCACAATAACTCCACACTGGAAAAAATAGTGTCTAAGCTTATAGATTATGCAACCTAAATTTTGTGTTTACTTTAACATTTTGTGTTTACTTTAAATATTTGGGAATTGATTCCGAACGGAAGAAGCTTGGAATTAAATTATCCTACCTTTAGAAGGCAATTTGAAACTTTAGTTTCGCTTACTTGATTTTGGGAAATAAATCCTAATCTATGGATTTTATCATCTTTGGGAGCCACCGTGGTGCAATGGTTAGTATGCCCGCCTTGCTTCTCTAAGTGGTTTCACTGCAATGCGGAACGCCGTTCGGACTCGGCTATAAAACGGAGGACCTTTGTGAGCTTAACATGGAATCGGGCAGCACTCAGTGATAAGAGAGAAGTGCACCAATGTGGTATCACAATGGACTGAATAGTCTTAAGTGAGCCTGACACATCGGGCTGCCACCTATCCTAACCTATCATCTTTTATCACCGTTTCCTCTTACACATGTTACTGGCAACTAAAAATGCAAGCTAGATGTCAAGTAAAACTTATGTAATTTAAATAGCGCCTTTCAAGGCCACCAAAAATATCTTATATTTGAACGCTTTTTTAGCTTTATAGTTAAAACAAAAACTCATCGAATTTATGAGGGATTTAATTAATTTCTCAGCTTCACGGAATTTTCTTTTATATAAAGATGCACATATCCATCGAAACGCATTCTATAAATCAGTTTATCATCTTTTGGTCAAGTAAATAAAAAACATTTGTATATTAAATGAAATCTTTGTGCTTGGGACAAAACATCCAAATATATTTCCTACGCCCATCCCAAAAGGGGCATCACTCATACCAATTGGAGGTGTCAGATCCTATTCCTATGACATTGGAACTTCATATTACATCTGGGTGTTGTGACCATACCCCCAATGTAGAGGCTATTTAATTAGTGGAATAGATGTTGAAAACTATATGCTCAAAACTTAGCAACAGACTACGCTCTACTTATATATACTTATTCCTTCCATGCCTACCTTGCTGTTTTCTTACCCTAGTTTTGCTTCTGAAGATATAGAATTTGTGTGTTTGGGACCTTGATTGTTTATATCGAAAATATGCTGACAGTTTTTGTGCGGTAATCATATTCATACTCGTGCTTTGTATGTTCGAGTCTAATGGCGTACAAGTAAGAATACCCAACAGTTAGCCTAGTAGGTTGGCTGATAAGTCCCCGGTCTAAAAGACACATTTTTTTTGTCAAAATTCGTGTTATCAAAATTCGTGTTATATTATTATACGCTCCCTTCAAGAGCGATACAACGATTATAACGACCTTCCAATTTTTTGATACCATTTTGGTAGTACTACTTCGGTTTTGCCTCAAAATAGGCCGCAGTTTCGGCGATCACCTATTCATTGCAGCCAAATTTTTTCCCTGCGAGCATCCTTTTGAGGTCTGAGAACAAGAAAAAGTCGCTGGGGCCAGATCTGGAGAATACGGTGGGGAAGCAATTCGAAGCCCAATTCATGCATTTTTGCCATCGTTCTCAATGACTTGTGGCACGGTGCGTTGTCTTGGTGGAACAACACTTTCTTCTTCTTAATATGTGGCCGTTTTGCCGCGATTTCGACCTTCAAACGCTCCAATAACGCCATATAATAGTCACTGTTAATGGTTTTTCCCTTCTCAAGACAATCGATAAAAATTATTCCATGTGCATCCCAAAAAACAGAGGCCATTACTTTGCCAGCGGACTTTTGAGTTTTTCCACGCTTCGGAGACGGTTCACCGGTCGCTTTCCACTAAGCCGACTGTCGCTTGGACTCAGGAGTGTAGTGATGGAGCCATGTTTCATCTATTGTTACATATCGACGGAAAAACTCGGGTGTATTACGAGTTAACAGCTGCAAACACCAATCAGAATCATCAACACGTTGTAGTTTTTGGTCAAATGTGAGCTCGCGCGGCACCCATTTTGCACAGAGCTTCCGCATATCCAAATATTGATGAATGATATGACCAACACGTTCCTTTGATATATTTAAGGCCTCTGCTATCTCGATCAACTTCATGTTACGGTCATTCAAAATAATTTTGTGGATTTTTTTGATGTTTTCGTCGGTAACCACCTCTTTCGGACGTCCACTGCGTCCTCCGTGCTCATTTCACCACGCTTGAATACCAATCAATTATTGTTGATTTCCCTGGGGTAGAGTCGGGAAACTCATTATCAAGCCAAGTTTTTGCTTCCACAGTATTTTTTCCCTTCAGAAAACAGTATTTTATCAAAACACGATATTCCTTTTTTCCATTTTTTTCACAATAACAAAAGTTGCTTCACAAAAGACGCTCTATCTCACAAACTAATTGACTTACAGACGTCAAATTTTGACACGAATCATTTGAAGGTTGGTACTGTATAAAAATAATATGCATTTAATACTAGCGACGCCATCTATGTGTCAGACCGGGGACTTATCAGCCAACCTGTTATATCTATGGCAATTTGTACTTGCAATTTAAAATTGTTTTAGTTCGTGACAATGGGTTAATTATTACGTATGGTAGATATGGTTTCTTCGATTTGCCTAAATTATTAACTAATTTGTATCAAGTTGCCACAGATAATTGTTTATATAATTTTCTGAAATATATCTTAATTTTCTTCGTGATACACTGAAACAGAGCATACTTTTGCCCTGTTCCAAAGATATTGGTATTGAATCCGAGTCAAAGAAGCGAAGAATTGATGTAAGGATAACTTTACGACACAATTCTCTTTTAAAATTGAGTTTTTCGTACTTGTCACTAGGAAACAAATTTTTCTCTCAAAATCCTTAAAAACAGCAGCATAAAATTCCAAACCGACTTTTGGACAAGGAAAAAAACCTTATATCAGAAAAATGCGTCTTATATGCTAAACAAAAAACGCATTCAAATTGTAAGGACATGAAATCTTTGGTCAATATTTTTCAGGACAATATTTTTTCAGTTCTTGAGACATTTTTGTGCGACGTGTTTTTTTTTTTTTTTTGAAAATGCGACCTTCTCAAAATTCTCAACAGTAACACAGATTAGCCTACATCAATGACAATTTCTACATCCAATTTAAATTTATTTTAGTTCATGAGAATGAGTTAATTAGTACTTATGATAAATAGTTTTTCTTCTACTTGCCCAAATTATTAACTAATTTGTGTCAAGTTGCCACTGGTAAATTTAGTTAAAATTTTCTACAATATACGTCAATTTTCTTTCATTTTTGTTTTACTTTTTTTGGATGTAGTCCAAACGCAAAATATTAATATATTTTCTGAGAAACGAAAGTTTAGACCAACGAAGTTTCCATATGATGTGAAAGTTATTTCGTTTAGGTTAAATAAATTTCGTTGGAGTCATTAGAAGGATGTACTGACAAAAATATTGGCCTAATATGAAAGATTTATCACAATGGACTGAAGTGAGCATGACAATAAATCGAAAGATTATGTAACCTAAATCCTATTATGTAACCTGATCCTAGATTTGAAGCTAGATAGGAAGCCGCATCTTCGGCTTGGAATCAATACCATAATCCTTAAAGGAAATCAAAAGCTTTGGATCCAATAAACTTTTTTTTTTGCGAATGGACATTCTCCATTCGTCAAGAGCTCAAGAAACAAATTTTGTACAAATTTATCTGTTTTATGTCGAATGAAATATACTTCTTTCCATCTTCTATAAAGGCATAATAAATGGAAATAGCTTAATTATTGAATTGCATTACATCGGTACACTCTTCTATAGTTTTTAAGTAGTTCTGTGGCAGTTTTTTTGTTTTTATTAAAGGTATGCCGAAATCATTCTCTTCATGTACATAGTACGAGTAATGATATTTGGCCTCAAGTTTTGTTCATCATAATTGATTTTATGTAAATATCGTCATATGTTTGTAATACACAAACACATATGTGCAAAATACACTCTCCAACACACACACACGTGTACTCATCGAATCAGGCATTAAGGATATTCTCGTTTTTTGCACTCAATTTTTTTATACAATAATAAAAATGTCATTTTATGGACTTAATGAGATATTTAACATACACTCCATGGAAGAGAATATGGGCCAAAGAACATTCACTTTTCTGCGTGTGTGTGTATTTTTGGCAATTGTGAATTTGTGTGGATGTGCGTATGTATATATATATTAATGCTATTGAATATCCTGCCTGGAGTTGATGGGAACAAAACGAAATATGCCCAAATTGATAATAAAGATA
This sequence comes from Haematobia irritans, assembly GCF_050003625.1. Lineage (NCBI taxonomy): Eukaryota > Metazoa > Arthropoda > Insecta > Diptera > Muscidae > Haematobia > Haematobia irritans. The sequence goes on from NC_134397.1 coordinate 112,852,768, forward strand.
TTCTCATTGAATTCTCATATTATTTTTGCTATGTTTGCAAGGCTTCCTTCCTGCCATCCTGCCAAGATTGGCCAATATGGACCATTGTCATGCTTCTGCCGTCGACATTGAGTCATTTACATTTTATTAAAAGTAATATAGGGTATTTATGGTATTCATATGGTACGCGAAAGCAGCACATTGTTGATGATTTCCAGCCGTTGTTTGGCCATTTCTTAAGGTTTAAGTTAATTTTCGATTTATTTTCTTCCATAAGGGTCATCTTCTTCTGTTATGTCATTCTGGCAATCAATATTCGCATTAATTGTCATTAAAGACCAACTGAAAAGTTATATTCCATTGTGTATTTTAGTATTTTCGATTACTTTTTTATGGAATTTCATTTCGCAGAGGAAATAACAATATTTGGTTGATTTAAATCCAATATTGGTGAAATGCCAACAATCATTTATTTTTGCCATAGAGTGTAGCTTTCACGGTATGACGATTTCTTTTATTATTTTATACGTTTAGTAAACAAAAACATATAGATTTACCCACATATTCAAAAAAGTTAAACTTTATACGTACTTTTACCATAGAAATATGTTTAATAAATTGTCTGTAAATTATTTTGAATATGGGTATTCGTTTTCACTGTTTCATTATTTTTTATTTACAGTTTTATTTGTTTAAATATATAGCTTTTTTTTACTTTAGATGATATAATTTTCTTGTAACTTCATAAGGATTTTTACTGTCTTATGAGTTTTCTGAATACAATTATTCCTATGCTTTCTTTTGGATTTCAATAAAAATTATATGAGCCAATGAACCCTACACTGTTAGAAAAATATGCTTTTCATATGTTCCGATATAAACAAAATGTGTTTCGGGCACAATTTTTAAACACAATATATTCAAGTGCAAACATGTAATGTTCCTAAACTAACACTAAATTTTTGGGGCACATATGTTAATATGTTAGAATATATTATGTTTGGGGCATGAATGTTTCATAAAAATAATATGTGGAATGTAAACATATATAAATTTACAAATTTCGAGCAAACACATATATGTTGTGATATTTTATTCAGAGAGCGACAGAGAGAGAGAGAGAGTATAGAGAAAGAAATAGAGATGGAAACCGGGAGGGTTGACGAAAGATATCAACATAACACAGCGAGAGAATCGAAAGGCAGCAATTTCTGTGAAACCGCTTGTATTTTTTTCGGAAAACTGTTTTATGATAAGGCAAAAAATTTGATATGCTTAAGTCTAATTATTATTTAATTTGAATATTAGAATGAGTATTCGGAGTAAAGAGAATATATATTGGGTACCAAGAGAATATACCCTTGTTAAAAAAACAGCATGTGAGCAGCATTTTATGTATGTGTGGACATGTGTTTTGTTTATCATTTTGGCATTATGGGCTCAATTTTTTTTCTTGGTTCGTTAAAAGAAATCGGAACGTACGAGGAGTAAGTTAAAATATTCAGGCAAAGGAAATTTAAAAACAAAAAAAAACCATGGAAAATATAAAAAAAAATACAAAGAGATCTTCATAAAAATAACGAAAGTGCACTATACTCTTTTTAGAGTTGGGACAGTAAAATGAAAAAGGAGCAAATAGTGAAAATTAAACAGTAAAATGTATAAAAGTATAAAAACAAAGCTTAGTTCCTCTTTATTAATAAGTAGTCCAAGAGGAGTTGACGGACACCTTCAAATATAAAAGCGGGCATTGAGTTCGAGTTTTGCAGCTAAAAGAATTGAAAAAGTTTATTTTCTTTAAAATGAATTATTAAATAAAAGTAAAAGGCAAAACAGGGTCATTATAGAGCGATAATGCCAACTTAATACCGGCTTTAATGGTAAAAATTAAATTAAGTACACAACACGATAAATTTTAAATGCATTTAAAATGGTGTTAAATGCTAGTAAAAAACTGTTCACGCCTAAATAAATTTTGTGTGTATATTATAAAATTATTTATGTATGTTTATACTCGACTCCACGTTCTTCTTTTGTTAGAGTTTTTAAATTCCTTCCAACATTTCAAACTTTTATACCAAACACAGTTTTTTTTTGTTACAAAATTGTTATTTTTGCAATCAAAAAATAATATATCCAAAAAGCTCAGTCCATTTCGTTTATATCATGCACTGATTCTGACTGTAAATCTTTAATAACCCACATTTCGAAGTTTCATTATAAAAATTTAATATAGTATAAATATAAATGTGTAAATTAAAACCAGTAAGGAAAGTCTAAAGTCGGGCGGGGCCGACTATATTATACCCTCCACCACTTTGTAGATCTAAATTTTCGATAGCATATCACATCCGTCAAATGTGTTGGGTGCTATATATAAATGTTTGTCCCAAATACATACATTTAAATATCACTCGATTTGGACAGAATTTGATAGACTTTTACAAAATCTATAGACTCAAAATTTAAGTCGGTTAATGGACTAGGGTGGAACACAATGTTAGTAAAAAAATATGGGAACATGTAAATCTGAAGCAATTTTAAGGAAACTTCGCAAAAGTTTGTTTGTGATTTATCGCTCGATATATATGTATTAGAAGTTTCGGAAAATTAGTCATTTTTACCAATTTTGGACTAAGCAGTGGCGATTTTACAAGGCAAATGTTGGTATTTTGACCATTTTTGTCGAAATCAGAAAAACATATATATGGGAGCTATATCTAAATCTGAACCGATTTTAACCAAATTTGGCACGCATGGCTACAATGCTAATTCTACACCCTGTGCAAAATTTCAACTAAATCGGAGTTAAAAATTGGCCTCTGTGGTCATATGTGTGTAAATCGGGCGAAAGCTATATATGGGAGATATATCCAAATCTGAACCGATTTCAACCAAATTTGGCACGCATAGTAACAATGCTAATTCTACTCCCTATGCAAAATTTCAACTAAATCGGAGTTAAAAATTGGCCTCTGTGGTCATATGTGTGTAAATCGGGCGAAAGCTATATATGGGAGATATATCTAAATCTGAACCGATTTCAACCAAATTTGGCACGCATGGCTACAATGCTAATTCTACACCATGTGCAAAATTTCAACTAAATCGGAGTTAAAAATTGGCCTCTGTGGTCATATGAGTGTAAATCGGGCGAAAGCTATATATGGGAGATATATCAAAATCTAAAGCGATTTCAACCAAATTTGGCACGCATAGTTACAATGCTAATTCTACTCCCTATGCAAAATTTCAACTAAATCGGAGCACAAAATTGGCCTCTGTGGGCAAATGAGTGTAAATCGGGCGAAAGCTATATATGGGAGCTATATCTAAATCTGAACCGATTTGGCTGATATTTTGCAAGTTTTTCGAAACCTATAAAATATTCGGATGTACGGAATTTGAGGAAGATCGGTTGATATACACGCCAATTATGACCAGATCGGTGAAAAATATATATGGCAGCTATATCTAAATCTGAACCGATTTTTTCCAAAATCAATAGGGATCGTCTTTGAGCCGAAATAGGATCCTATACCAAATTTTAGGACAATCGGACTTAAACTGCGAGCTGTACTTTGCACACAAAAATACATCAACAGACAGACAGACGGACAGACAGACAGACAGACAGACAGACAGACAGACAGACGGACATCGCTAAATCGACTCAGAATTTAATTCTAAGACGATCGGTATACTAAACGATGGGTCTCAGACTTTTCCTTCTGGGCGTTACATACAAATGCACAAACTTATTATACCCTGTACCACAGTAGTGGTGAAGGGTATAAAAAATGGTATTCGGTCGGAGCAGGGATTTAACCCACGACCCTTTGCATGCAAGGCAGACATGCTAACCAATGCTCCACGTGGCCAACAAATGTATGTTTCTGTTAAATAATGTTATGTTTGCATGGGCTCGTGGGCGCTGCAAACTATGCTATATAAATGTAACTTATAACGATAATTATCTACTGGTGACTATAACAGCTACGTAGCCCAGTGGATAGTGTGTTGGCTTACAAACTGTATGGTCCTCGGTTCGAGTCTCCGTCCAGGCGATAGGTAAAATTAAAAAAATTTATAAAGTTGAATAATTTCTTCAATATTATTTGTATTACAGAAAACGGTGCCAAGAACTAAAAAATTTCGTGGAAATGAAAATTATGTGAGGGAATGAGCACAATCTTCTTTGGGGAAAATTCTTCCAAGCATCTAATATTTTTGGGCTCAAAATGCTTCCAAACTTATAATATGTTCACATAAAACAAACATATTAATGTTTCGGCAGTATCCATTGTGCTTCCTGCAAAATATGTATACACCCTCAAAAAAATTGTTTCTCTAACATATGTTATGTTAGAGAAACGATTTTTTTGAGGGTGTATGTATATAAAAACTAATTATTTCCGAACAAAATGTTTAATTATATTTTTAATTGAAAAGATTTTTCTACATAATTAAAATGTTAATTGTGATACTTTACAATTTTATCAATAACATTTTTAATCATTTTCTTAACTGACATTACTTTTTAATTTGATTAGAAAGTTAATTGTATCAGATCATGTTTTTACAATATTTAAAATATTTTGGTACTTTTTTTCTGTACAGATAGGATTCTTCCTATTAAATTAAATATATTATTACCTGGTAATTTTGTTTAAAGGATGTCTATTCAGTAATTCAACGAACCTGTAATTGAAAGAACAAAATACATTTTTCATTACATGTAAAATATATTTTCCTTACAATATATAAATCTATAAAATATAAAGAAAAAACATATTAGAATTGCATGTGATTCTTGTGCTTTAAATGTTTACAGAAAAATATAGAAATATTTTTATAAAATTTTTTATAACTCATTTAATTTATTCATAATTAACCCTGCAACATTTACCCTTTAGTCCCTTAAAAAATGCGACATTACAAAAACCAAATTTTTATTCACTAAAACTCTATAACTTCAACTTTTCATAATTTTGTATATTTACATTGAAATTTATCATAAAATTTCCAGAATATTGTTTAATAATTTCCATTCATTCACAATTGTTGTTGGCTGTCTTTTCCGTGATTTTTTATGACGTTTACGCCCATTTTCATGAAGCTCTGTTAGTGCTCCGTTAACTAACGAACTTTTAAACCGTATTATGGGCATAGCTGCCATCTTGCGTATATATTTCATATGACAGTTAGGAACTTAACTGCCGAAAATTTTTCAGTTAAAGTTAACCGGAGAGAAGATATTTGGAATTTACTTTCTGTTAACTGGCAGTTAAAGCCTAACGGTGCTACATGAAAATGGCCGTTAGAGTATAATTTTATATAGAAAAGCATAACAATTTATAATATAAATATAAATATAAATAGGGTTCGTTGAAATATATGTAACAATATCAAATCATTTGTATAGTCTTAGAAAAATGTAATTTAATATGTTTCCGATTTCTGAGAATATAAAAAAACGGCTACGACTTATTCAAAGTTAATCTTAACTTTTGCAATTTTTTTTACTCTTCGGGGAGCATTATCAGCAATAATCATTAACAAATAGGAAACGAAATAATTTTTCGATTTCGATGAAGTAAATAGCAAAAATCGAGTTTGTACTTCTAGGTCGGCCATTTTTTCAACTACACTGAAAAAATTCCATAGGTAAACTAACACTAAATTTAACTTTTTTTTTATTGCAAAAAAATATTAAATCGTATTATTTTTTCGAAATTTTCCACAGCCCAATGAAAATTTCCTTTTTTTAAGTATTGTTATATTTTATGAACTAAACGTGGATATAAAGTTTAATGACCGTACACATAAGTTCAATATTAACTAAAGCAAGTTCAATATGAATCGAAATTTATCGCCAAATTTCCAGAATATTATTTAATAATTGCCATTATCAACTACTTACACAATTTTTTTTGGCTAACTTTTCCGTGATTTTAGAATAATAAAAAGAACGACATGTAGTTTAGAGTATAATTTTATATAAAAGTATAACAATTTGTAATGAAATATAAATAGGTTTGCTGCCTTGCCATATATGTAGGTTAGGTTAGGTTAAAGTGGCAGCCCGATTAAGATTCAGGCTCACTTAGACTATTCAGTCCATTGTGATACCACATTAACTAAAAGTACCTATTACATATGGGCACATCTAGTTTTAACCGTTGAACCTTCTCGATTATTTTCTTCTGTTGAACCAACCAGATTGTTCCAAAAACATTAGCAGACTGCTTAAGTTAACGTTTTCCAGGTCCGCTAGTAATCCGAAGCTATATGCCCCTAAAATTTGCTTACGCCTTACACAAAATGCAGGACACTCACACAAGAGGTGTTTTATTGATTCCTTTTCCTCCGCATCATGACAGCTCATACAATAGTCATTATACTTCGCACCAATAGTTTTTGCAAAATCGCCTATCAGGCAGCGACCCGTTATAGCAGATATCAGGAGTGATATCTGGCGTCTCGAGAACACTAGCATATCTAGTGTGCGGTTTAAGTCTAAATGGGACCATATTTGCTTGGTGTCGTTACAACCCTTACAATTCTCCCATCGAACATTTGCCATCATGACAGCCTTCTCACGCAGTAAGAGCTTGCAGGTAGCCAGAGGCACATCAACAGATTCTAGTTCCCCTGGAATATGTAAGGTAGTTCCTAGCCTTGCTAGCTCATCTGCTTCGCAGTTCCCCGGTATGTTCCTGTGGCCAGGCACCCATATTAGGTGAATATTGTGCTGATCAGCCATCTCATTGAGAGATTTGCGGCAGTCGATGGCCGTTTTCGAGTTGAGGAACACAGAGTCCAAGGATTTTATTGCAGGTTGACTGTCTGAGTATATATTAACGCCAATATTACTTGGAGCATTAATTCTCAGCCAATTCACCACTTCTGTTATTGCTAATATTTTATTTTTTATTTTAATTATTTGTGGCTTACTTTAATGGTATGAACTAAAAATGAGAAAAATATAGAAATAAAGAGCACAATTTTACTATATTCGTAATTTATATTCATAATTTATTATGGATATAAATATTATAAATAAATAAAATTTTTCTAATATAAACAAACATTTTTTTTCATGGTGGGTCCACTTTTTTTGAGTGTATGGTATTTAGTTACTATTTACGAAGCTATAGCAGAAAAATTAACTTAAAGTAAAGAAAACATCAGTGGTGTTATGTTTAGTTCATAAACATTTTGAGCTATACTTGGGATAACGAAAATTGCATTGGGCTGTATAACAGAGAACGGCTACGATCTATCGCAACCGACCAGTGTATTTAGTAAACTCCAATATGTGCAATCTTAAAACACCAATTGGTAAAAAAAATTCAACCACCAATCCAATGCAACCGACGACTGTCGGTGTTTGTTAGTATGAGTGTTGGTCTCTCGAAAACACCGTAGTAAAGCAATCGTTCTAATTGTTTACCCAAATCTCAGCAGTTTGGTATTCTCTTATTTGGTACTTCTCAATTCTCTCACTCCCACATTCGTTTTTTGTTTACCAAGCGTTGTTACGATGTCGATTGGTTTAAGATTGCAAGACACTGTTTATATTCTCGCATTTGTATCAATGTAAAAGATCGCATGGTAATTGGTGTCTTACTCACTGCCACCGACATTTTGTGGGTAAGATCGCAATACGAAAAAAAGCCACCGGTTGCAGTTCTCTGCTGTATAACATTTCGAAAACAAATGATTAAATTTAACTAACCTAGCTTAACCTAAAATACGTTCTTATACCCTAAACCACATATGTTAGTGGTCAGGGTATAATAACTTAGATCTGCCAAAAAATGTGCCTACCAGAAATATTGATTTTAGACCCCATAAAATATATACCGATCGACTCAGAATCACCTCCTGAGTCGATCTAGCGCTTGGTGTCCGTCCGTCCGTCTGTCCATGTATTTTTAGTTCACAGGATTCCGGTCGCAATTATTAACCGATTTAGATGAAATTTGGTAAGGCTGTTTTTTTAGGCACAAGGACGAACGCTATTGAAGAAATTGGATCATATTTAGATATAGCTCCCATATATATATACCGCCCGATTTCGACAAATGGGGTCACGTTGCGCTTTTTTACAAACGGATCGTCATCAAATTTGGCAAAAAGTAATCTTCTTCAGCACCCTTCAAGTCTGCAATCGGTTCAGATTTCGATATAGCTCCCATATATATTTATATTTAGCAAAAGGTCACCTTCTGTGGTTTCAATTAAACCTGGAAAATTTCATCTAAATCGGGTCAGAAAGATTAATATTTTTATGCACTATCCGATCATATTTAGACTTTTATGTAACTCTTACATAATAATATTGCCCGATTTTCCCGAATTTTGATTTATTACCCACATTAATTGAGCGATTTCATCTTTTTTAATAATGGACTCAATATTAGTTATATACTAACTCAGTAGGTTCAAAATCAACTACAGCTCCAATCAGAAAAAATCAGACATTTTTGCTCAGATTGTGCCAAAACTCCCATAAAAATGTACCCCTTAATGTTCTCACATATGGAAATCCGGTTTATCGCTCAAATCAATACCAAAGTTATCCCAATACCAAATTCAGTAGGGGTGGTTTAGAGTATGATGTAGTCGGCCCCGCCCGACTTTCAGCTTATTATAGACGATTTATAATTTTTTTCGAGAAAAATTTCCTGTCTTTAGGCCTAGTTTAATCGTTAACTTAATATTATCGACCCTCCTTAATGCATATGTATTCATATTGCAATATACCGACATATGCTTTATTAAAGATTATGACGTTATTAAGAAATTTAATTAAAAATTTTTGTATTAATCAAAACTCTCATAAAATTAAGTAAAATAATGTCGAGAATATATATATGCATATGATGGTAAGTTTTCACAGTTTTTTTAGCTTGTTTCGAATTTCCCCCCTTTTTCACCGGTTGTGCTGTTTATCACATCCGTTTCGTCTTTCTCATAATTTCTATGTTCAACTAATGGGGCACAATATGGTTTCTCATTTAACTTTCGTTTCAGTGTGTGAGTAAGAGTATGAAAGCATCTAGTTGTGAGCTGTGTGAATACATTTGTTCTTGCTTATCGGTGGATGGCTTTTTGAGATATGAGGGCGTAGGAGGTTATGTCGCATATGTTGTAACGTTTAAATGACAATTTAAAATGTCTTTATGACATCATGCAACCAACCAACATCTTTTTCGCTTTTCTCACCCTATTCCTTTTCCATTTTCCCTGCCGTTGATATTTCAGATTTCCCAATAAGCTAAAGAGAGGGCTAAAACCGTGAAGAAGATATCCGCTTTCTCTATATAAACTTCCAAAATATCAGTGGCACCATTAAATCAACAAGAAAATCTTCACATGTTGTTTTTTTTTCTTGTTATCATGGGGCTTTTTTCCATGCACATGTCTCATCTTCCTTTTGCAGGCGTTCAATTTCTTTCCGTTCAGTTTTGTCATGCTTCCTGCCATTGTGAATTGTTTTTTTTTCTTTTGCTGCAAACAACTTTTCATCATCAGAAACGCAAACGTCTGCGTATTCACAAAGAAAAATAATTACAACAAATTCTCGCCAAAGTTATACGAGCACAATACTTATGGCTTTTAAAATGGGTTATAAAAGGTTACGAGCTGAAATATGCTTAAACAGCAGTTCCTGCAGCATCATCCAGGATAACTCTGGAGTTATGCGGAAAAAAATGAAAAGTTTAAAGTGTTTTACTTTTTTCCCTGGGGGCTGGCATCAAATTGTGAATTATGTTTTATTCGATGGTGTTGGGAAGATATGAAGTAAGACCAAAAGTTATTCTAAGCCGATTTTATGAAAATAAAAAAAAAATGTGGATAAGCATATGTGTTAGAGATTTTGGATTATATTTTCGTCCATTATCACGGGTGAAAATTCACAGAGTTTTTTGATATCTTATAAACAAAAGTGGCATGTAAGTTGCATACAGGGTGACAGACTATGATATGCTTCAGTGTGGTCTAATAAGTACTTGGTATACAAAAGAAAGAACACTTCGTGGACACTTCTGAGGTAAAAATCAAAATACGCTCATAGTGCCTAACTAATATACGGAATAGTGTTAACATTAGTATAGCTTAAAATTACTAATGAAATGAAATTAACAAATGAATGAATGGTCATTTTAAACATTTAGTTTTATGTTTCATTAATTCATTATTCATTAATTTCAATTCAATAAAGGAAGATAATTCGATGAAGCTAAGAAACAATATCTTATGGGTAAAAACAATGAGTTTGGTTAGATTATAGTTCGAGCTCACTTAGATTATTAGGTCCGTTGTGATATAAGCAAGTGCTGCTCGATTCCATGTTTAGCTCGATGATAAGATACCATATTATTGCAGTTGAACGGCGTGTCACATTATTTAGAGTAGGATAGTTCGCGTACGAACTAGTTCAATTGAACGGATCACTGATATGAAGGTGCTGAACTAGTTCGCATCAATTGTTCGTTTACCATGCCATTTAGCTATATAAGCGCATTGTATCAGTTTGTTTCCTTAGTTATTTTCACTTTCCTTGGAAATGTTGCAATTTTCAGTCTTTAAGATAATATAGCTTTTATTCGAATATAAATTATTCCTGATTATTTTTTATTGCATTTGTTTGTGTTGTATAAAAGCTAATAATTGTAATTTATGATAAACTGGACAAGAGGACGAATATAAAAGTTAATAATCATACAAATAGGTTAAATTTGTACTAAAATAATTTCTTAAGCTTTGCAAGTCCCTTATTAAGGCAGACAGCTCCGGACAACTGCAGGAATTTTCAGAGAAGATAGATAGAACAAATCAATAAAATTTTTTCAAAATGTTCCACAGCCCAATGAAATTTTCCCGTTTTTAAGGATGTCTATGATGTCTAAGGCAGAGAGCTCCGGGCAACTGCAGGAATTTTCAGAGAAGATAGATAGAGCGAATCAATACAATGTCTTTTTTCGAAATGTTCCACAGCCCAATGAAATTTTCCCGTTTTTAATTGTCGTACGATTCCCAAAAATAGTAAGAATGACCTACTGTATGGTTAAAATGGTCATGATTGGGCGCCAAAGGTTTTTGTTCTTAGCTTATAGTTCATTTTTTCTTCTATCATAGGATGTAATTTCGTGAATTGCAGTTAATAGGTACATCAGGACATTAAATTTTCTTTGTTTTAGCAACGCCTTGTGGAAATCTCAAAACGAGGAGTACAATGAAGTTCAATTTTCGCACGAGGTAGTTCGTTCTTCATATAAACTAGTTTACATTTTTGCTGAACATTTTGATCATATAAACCTGATGATTTGAATCTGACGAAAATAACATACTTTCCCTTAAAATTCAACTGGGAGATTTTCTTAGCATAGAAGACGCATTTCTCTGGTACAACGTTTTTCTCCTTGACCAAAAATTTGTAATGAAAACGTTTTGTCCTTAGAGTTAGAAGATTTTACTTAAAACAGGGTATTTTTACACAAATTTTATGGAAATGAGGGCAATTCCTCATTAAATCTTGTTGAAATTATCTTGTTTTTGGTTAAATGTTAGTAGAATTGAATATCGAATTTTATTTGGTGATTAACACATTTGGGAAGTACTTTACGTGAGGAAACAAGACGGAAATACGAATAACTTAAAATTGTGTCCTATACGCTAAACATAAATTTAAAAATTGAATTTTGTCATAACGCTTGCATGACATTGCATATATGATATGTTACTTTTTTGCCTATATGACACTATTCTTTTGAACATTTTACCTTTCTCATTCTTTTCACGTTAGGGATACTACGGAAATAAGGTTTTGGTATCGTAAATATACATAAAACGGTTGTAACATTCCAAAAAATGTTTATCGATGCGAAAATTAAACCATGCAACGAAGGGTTAAATATATTGTTAGTGGAATTATCCGCTTCTTTGGCTCGGAATCAATACCGAAATTATTAGAGGAAAGTCCAATCCTTTGGAACTTGGCAAGCTTCTTTTTCAATGTATTTAATTTGTCTAAAATTAGAGATTTTACGACGTTTTATCGTATGGCGTATCTTAAAGTTTAATTTCTTTTCCATTCCATTAATGACACTAGCTTACAAAATAATTTTTTTTTCATGTACATTTGATGAGATGTGTCCTTTCTAATGCAAAAAAAAATCTAAAAAAAAAAAATTATGGGACAGTTTTTGAGATATCCCGTTATTTTTAGTTTTTCGTCCTTTTTTCACTAAACAAATTATACTTCGAGTTGGGAATGGCCGATTATATCGTTCTTGATACTTAAATGAAAGGTATTGAAATGATGAATAATCGTGTATAATTGAATTTGTGATAAGTTAAGTGGTTCAAAAAAATGTTGATGTAAAAATTACAAATTTTCAAAAAAAAATCATGTTTTACAATGGCCCTTTTCCGCTGGAAAAGTACAAACCATTAAAAAACGTCCGCAGATCAAAATGCATAAGAAAAGTCACCTCTCATCAAATGTACATTTTCAGTGTAAACTAGTGTAATAGAGGTATTATTTTATTATTAACTTCTTTAAAACAAGTAAGGAAAGTCTAAGGTCGGGCGGGCCGACTATATTATACCCTGCACCACTTTGTAGATCTAAATTTTCGATACCATATCACATCCGTCAAATGTGTTGGGGGCTATATATAAAGGTTTATCCCAAATACATACATTTAAATATCACTCGATTTGGACAGAATTTGATAGACCTCTCAAAATTTAAGTTGGCTAATGCACTAGGGTGGAACACAATTTTAAGGAAAAATAAGGAAAGTCTAAAGTCGGGCGGGGCCGACTATATTATACCCTGCACCACTTTGTAGATCTAAATTTTCGATACCATATCACATCCGTCAAATGTGTTGGGGGCTATATATAAAGGTTTGTCCCAAATACATACATTTAAATATCACTCTATCTGGACAGAATTTGATAGACTTCTACAAAATCTATAGACTCAAAATTTAAGTCGGCTAATGCACTAGGGTGGAACACAATGTTAGTAAAAAAAATATGGGAAACATTTAAATCTGAAGCAATTTTAAGGAAATTTCGCAAAAGTTTATTTATGATTTATCGCTTGATATATATGTATTCGAAGTTTAGGAAAATTAGAGTCATTTTTACAACCTTTTGACTAAGCAGTGGCAATTTTACAAGGAAAATTTTGGTATTTTGACAATTTTTGTCGAAATCAGTAAAACATATATATGGAAGCTATATCTAAATCTGAACCGATTTCAATCAAATTTGGTACACATGATTATACTACCAATTGTACTCCTAGTGCAAAATTTCAACCAAATTCGGCCAAAAATCTGGCTTCTGGGGCCATATAAGTCCATATCGGGCGAAATATATATATGGGAGCTATATCTAAATCAGAACCGATTTCAATCAAATTTTGCACACTTGACTACACGACTAAGTGTTATGTTTGTACAAAATTTCAAGCAAATCGGTATAAAACTCTGGCTGCTTGGTCCATATTAGTGCATATCGGGCGAAAGATATATATGGAAGCTATATCTAAATCTGAACCGATTTCTTCCAAAATCAATAGGGTTCTATTCTGACCCAAATTAGGAACATGTGCCAAATTTGAAGGCGATTGGACTTAAATTGCGACCTAGATTTTGATCACAAAAATGTGTTCACAGACAGACGGACGGACAGGCGGACATGGTTATATCGACTCAGGGACCCACCCTGAGCATTATTGCCAAAGACACCATGTGTCTATCTCGTCTCCTTCTGGGTGTTACAAACATATGCACTAACTTATAATACCCTGTTCCACAGTGTGGCGCAGGGTATAAAAAAAATATTAATTTCATACACTACATCTATTTAAAATTAAATATTCAATAATCCTACATTTAATTAAAATATTTAACTCGACTTTAATCCTGGAATTTGTACTGTTTACTTCGATTTAAATTTGTATTCTCAATTATTTATTCAGTTCTAATAAGCCTGCATTTTTCGGCCATTAGTGTAGATGCAATAAACCGTAACGTCCTTAGTTTTTTGTTTTCAACAAACTGTTTCGGGTCGCTGGCCTAAAACTTTTTTGGTTGAGTAAAACACATTAGCCAAATCACTTAACTTATTCAAAGCAATTTGAATGTTGTTTGTGTGTCTGTCGATCATCATGAAAGCATCATTTATTTTATTTTAAATATCACACACTTGTCTGACATGTCATATATCATAAAAATGTAAATGTAACCAATTTACCATAACCACCACTACGACCAAATATTTGAATAACTGAATGACAGCTTTTCACATATTCGTCTACTTTAATGTACATAGTTTTTAGGTGATAGCATCCATGACAACAGTACATCTTTGTCTCCAATGACGTCATCGTCTTAAAATTTGCACCATAGGATGAAAATGAATAAAATCGGTGGTAACTAAGAATAATCCTTATTTTGTGAGTGATTTGAACTAGTTTATATCAACTAAATTACATTTAATTAAATTTTACTTTCAATTTTAGTTTTATATAGTTTTTAATTATTTATAATTATTAATTTTAATTATTTAATTTGATTTAATTTTGTTTTTTTCCTTTAACTTTTGTCTTTTAAATTTATTTTTAATTTTAAATGTAATTAAAATTTTATTTTATTTTAATTTTCAATTTTAGTTTTATTTAGTTTTTAATTATTTATATTGCATTATTTATAACTAATCATTTTAGTTTGATTTAATTTTTTTTTTAATTTTTGATTTACAAAAATATTTTTATTTTAAATTTTAAATGTAAAAAAATATTTTTAATTTAATTTTAATGTTATTTTTAATATTAATTAGAGTTTTAAAATAAATTAAATTTTATATGTTTTTTTTAAATTAAATTAATTGTTTTTTTAATTTTAATTTTATTTGTAATTTTGCTTTTAATTTAATTTTAATTTCAACCGAACGGTAGAATATTCCGCCAACAACAAGATCCCCTGATGCGGCCACCGAGGGTGCAGTAGGGCAAATTTTAATAATACATCTAATATTTTGTTTTATTTTAATATTTAAGTATAATTGTAATTTTAGTTTTTCGTTGCATTTTAATTTTACTTTACATTTTAATTTTAACTTTGATTTATTGAGCTATTCAAAGAAAATGCCAGGCACCAATTTGTTCACGCCTACACAGAAATAAATATTCGTTCTTAAATTTGTGGTAAAAGTAACTTATGTATGTTCTTTGTAATTTTTAATTTTTAAATTCTTGGCGCAATATTGAAAAATAGTATGAATGAGCTACAGTTTGATTTGGTATTTAGTTCATTTATGCTATCAGGAGAAGGAAGATTTTTTTTAATGGAATGTAAAAATCAAAAAATGTCAATAATCTGTCGTTATTTTAACAACTCATTACGGAAATTTGAATAAAGGGATTAAATTTAGTTTAATTTTCTCTCGAGGTAGGTCACTTTTCCCAAAAAACAGTTGACTTTTTTCTGTGTAGCTATATAAAGGTGTGGCGGGTGGAAATGGATCAAATTAGGTGTAATGGACGAAGAATATAAGAATTTTCCCTTCGCAAACCGAACCATCGCAATCGCCAATGTTCGTCATCACTTCGTGTAACTACTATCCCTTAAACTTAATTTTCATTTCCCTTTGTTGCTACAATAACACAATAAGCATCACATGCAAATCTACACGGAAAAAATGTCAGGTTCCATCAGGAAATTAATTGATCTAATTAATTTTTTAATTGAAATATCTTCAATCACAAACATGATAGCATCAATCACAGTTGTAAATGGGCATACAAAAATACTTGATTAAAAAATAATCGATTTCATTAGCAAATGGCATTGAATTTTTAATTGATTCAATTAAAAGTTTAATTAATGTTAATTATTTAATTTTTTAATAAAAAAAAAACTTAACTATTATCAATCACTTTCTTAACTGACTTCGTGTTTTAGGTTTCATTCAAATATGGATTGTTTCAATTAAATTGTTAAAAATTAAAAAATTTCATTCGTTATATTAAGTGAGTCTTCGCGTTTGATTAAAAAATTAATTGTATCAATTAATTTTTTAATTGACGATATTTTCAGGTTCAATCAAATTTTTAATTGGAAATATTTTGGTGATATTTTTTCTTTGAAGTTTCACCTTGTTCGCTAAAGATTACACAATGCCTTGATCCTAACCAACAACAGTTTACTGTGTTAATGTTTTATTGATTTTTATTTTTTGTTTTCACTATATCCCAATGTGTTGTCGCTCTATCTTCTATCTAGCCGTCATCAGTGTGGGTCCTACATCATGATCAAGGACAAAACTCCGGTAGCTTTATTTTACAAAAAATGTGTCATAGCTGCATAGCACTTAGTATGTGTCTGTGTGTGTGTAACAGATGTCAAAAATTTTATATTTTCTTCTTATTTATTCAACTAGAAATATAGCACAAACTGGATAAAGCCGGGCATCATATATGGCACCCATGTGGCGAGAATCATAAGAGCACTGGAGCATTCTGATGATTTGTATATATGAAAATAAATGTTAAAACCATATGACATACATTCGGTAAAACATTTGTATAGTTTTTCCATGAGAAAGTTTTTCATTTGTTTTGTTGTTGGGGCGCGTTTTCTATCTGACTTACACCCACTATTTACTTTTATTATATCGCTCCTCTCTCTCTGTTCCAACATCTTTTGGCATTGTGTAGACCACATCCACCATAGAATATACAGAAATGTTATTTAAATATGAAGTTAATTTTTTCTAGGGTACTGAACCACGACGACGACAACACAAAATATGCTTGAAATTTTTCATACCACAATGTCAACACAGTGTCCTTCTTTGCCTTATCCCGACTCTACTCTGGCTCCAAATATCGCCCTTTTCACAATAGTGTCTTATGTGCTGAGACGCCTTCATCGACATGTGGCTGGCACTGGTGTGCTCTTGGTAGCGGTAGCTTCACCAAACACATCCTTGAGATAAATTAGTATTCTCCTAAGGCAATTCATATAAAACGACTGCCATATTTGGTCTTCAACATATTTCGCTTTCCTTTTACTTCCTTTCCTATCCCTCTCTCGCTGTCCGCTTCCTCTAGTCTCACTGCTTCACCCATACCATCCTACTTGAAAGTCAAATGATTTTCTCATTTAAGCGGATGCACATTGGAAAGACCAATAGAATAGATGTTATTAAAGTTCCAACTAAACACCAACGCCACCATCATTGCATACGAATAGATTTTATTTTAAATATAATAGCACATTATTAAACTATGCAAAAAACCCTAAAGAGGGTAAAGAGAGTCAGAAAGAAATTGAATGGACTGAATGGAGGGTGTGAAAATATTGAAATGTTAAATTCTCACAAGGAATTTATTATTATTGGATTTATTTAGTTTTTTAGTAGAGGATGTGAATATTTAATGAAAACTATCAAAAAAGTATTTAAACCAATTATGACATTTAGAGTCAAATTTAATCAGCTCGAGATAGTGGCAAAGTCATTTTGTTGCAAATTTTTGTTTGTAATTTACGAAATAACTAAAACTCAACAATTTATCAAATTGTTCCACAAAATTCAAATTATTAATATATAAGACAAGACGGATTTCCAATATAATTTTCGGTATCACCCACAGCCATGAAAGAGATTGAGGTTTTGGAGAGAAAAGCACTAAGACACTGTGTAGGAAAATATTTTAGATCTAATTGTAAAAGATACTCAAACTACACAATATATAGAGATTCCAATGTCACACCTATAAGATTATACGTTTTCGATGTTCTATGAAAATTTATCACTCGTATTAGCACACATACCAATCCCCATATACAAAACATATACCAAACACAAATCAGGTTTAACTGGCTAAACACTTACTACATCTCACCCATTGGATTTATGAGAGAATTAAAATCAAATTATAATATAGTATTCAAACCACGGTATCAGTTTTATACAAAAGTGAGCCCAAATACTCATAAATTATCTTATTTGTTTCAGTACTTCTGTGATCTATTTCTAGCATATGTTATTATATATTTTGTTACCATATGATTTATATTAGTATATAAGAGTTCTTTAAACGCTCATAACAAAGAAGCTCCGGGAGCAAGAACATTATTCCTTTATACAGTTAATTTTATTAAAATAAATAACGACAACAAAATTACACAACAAAGCATGGAGCCATAAGCGTAGGAAGGCCTCTGGGGAGGGGGCTTAGACCCCCCAGAAAAATTTTAGCCCCCCCCCAGAATTTGAAAACCTATTTACGATTTTACATTTTTATAAAATTAAACAAGTATATACTCGTACAATGCACAATCGAATTACTTGGGTTATGGTAGAAGTCTGATATTTATGAAATAAAGCTGTGGTTGAACTTATGATTTAGTTGAATAAAAAATAGTAATTGATATTAAAACTATTATTTCATAAATGAATATCTTAATATCTTAATCGATTTTTCTATAATTAATTTAGCATGTTTGTGGCAAAATTTGAATAATTTGTACCATTTTATTTATTCTTACTCTTTCTTTACACTATTTGAAAAAAGAAAACAAAAAATTACGCATTAAAATATAAAAAAATGAAGTAAAAAACTTCCTGTGTAGTTAAAATAGTTGACTTCTTTGTGAAGACATTTTTGGAAGTGCTTTTAAAGTTGTGCCTTTAGAACAACTCCCAATTTTTTGCTGGGAAAAGTGTGGAACTACCATACGGGTAATGGATCAACCACAGAACTGGTACATGACTAGTCCCTGGTGTGTATGGACCAATCCCAGTTCTGATCAAAACGTATGGAAGGGACCGTCTACTTTAACATGGGTTTGTCATTGACGGAGTAAACTTACATTTTAGGACGCGTCTTGGACACATCCCAAAGGACACGTCCTGGGACAATTTAGCAGGAGCAACCCATAAACAGGTCCTCAGGAACCAGTCTCGGACAAACTCTTAGAAATCTCTTTCAATTTGGGCTCCTAATCGAACCCGAAATGAAAACAAAACAAAAGGTTATTCTGATAATTTTATTTCACTAAATGTGAAAATTGCAACTAACTGGAGCACAGGTACCAGTTCTGTGATAGGTCCGTCAGTAGCAATTTGCACCAATTTCCCGTAGGGTACTTTTAGTTGCTTTATTATAAATTGATTGTCGAGTTATTTTGATGTATATTTCTTTATTCAATTTTATGAAATAAAACATTAGTTGAACGTATAAGTTCAGTTTATAAAGTTTTAGCTAGGGGGGCTATAGCCCCCCTAGGAAAATTGTCTAGCTACGCTAATGCATGGAGCTGCAACACAATTATACATTATCAAGATATTACATTATAGTCTTAAGTATATAATAAAATTTTTAAGAATATATAAAAAAGCATTATAAACCATTGTAACCCAAAAAGGCTCAATAAAGAAAAATATGTCTTAAAAAATGTCTCAAATTGTTCCACTAGTGCAGATATCTCCCTTTATCATTACTTTTATTAAACATTGCCATTGTGTGAGAGGGTAGAGAGAAGAAATTACTATGAGGAGTACTAGGTATTCATAATATAAAATAATGCCAAAGCTTTTGATTTTACTATTAAGGTAAATAACATTAATAAATTATTATTAAATCTAATTCTATTTTATTTAAATTTAGTATATTTCATTGTAATTAATGTATTCCTTTAACTGCAAAAAGTCGAAATGTTTTCGTGATCTGTAATTCATTTATTAGCACTTCACAATACCAAACTCCGCCTGGAAGTATGCAATGATTTCGATAGGTATCTTCTGAAATGCACACATTAGAGTTCTCAGATTAAGCTTTGACGAAATGAAAGAGTTTTACGTATTTCATTCACCACTTTATTAACTATATTGCAATAGATAAAATTTTGGATTTTCAGAAGAGATTATCTTAAACAAAAAATAGGAATAGAATAGAATACATCGAAAACTATCGTTGCTAGTACCTTCCCAATTTAATATCATAATTTATTATGGTTTTACATTAATAAAATAAAATAAAAAATTGAAGTTACAAAGAAGATGTTTAAACGCTACTTAGTCGTTTGTTTGAAATCAATTTTAAAGCCTATATTTATTTTCTATTTATTAATACTATTAATAAATAAACTTTATCCAAACTATTGAATGTTAGGTTAGGTTACGTATAGTGGCTGCCCGTTTTGACAGGCTCACTTAGACTATTCAGTCCATTTTGCTACCACAGTGGTGAACTTCTCTCTTATCACTGAGATTCCAGGTTTAGCTCAATGAAAAGGGACTTCCTTGTTTGTAGCCGAATCCGAATGAGGTTATGGCGAAACCACTTAGAGAAGGCTTAATACACACAGAAATGTCACCACACACAAATTAGTTTTTGTCTTCAATCACGTAATTAATTGATCCAATTAATTTTTAATTTGAATGAAAATTAATTGAAAGTTAATTAAAAAATTAATTGGTCTAATTAAAATATTAATTGATACTATTACTTTTTGTGATTGGTTTTTGTTTCAATTAAAAATTTTTTTGAATCAATTAAATTTAATTGAATATTTTAAAAAACTCAATTAAGACTTTAATTGCACGTACAGAAAAAACATGTTTGGACATGGTTGCCGCATCCATTTATGGCTTATATAGAGCATGTAATTATCGCGAAAACCATATATTTTGTCTTTGTAAAAATAATTTTCGAGCGGAGAAAAATATATGTTGGCAATAAGCATTTAAATGGTTCTCAAATGCCGCAAACATGTCCTATTATTTAAATGATAGAATTTGAGACCATTATATGGTCGGGAAAATCATGTACCTGACCATTCAATTTTTTTACTTTTTTGCAGAGAGAAAGGTATTTTTATAGGTTACGTGTAGACATGTTTAGAACCATTAAATGGCCATAAAGACCATTTACATTGTTTTCGTGACCATTTATTTTTTTTTTTTGCAGCGAAAAGAATTTTATAAAAGCATTGATCAGGTACACACGATTTTAATTTTGTGTGTTAATTGTTTCTTCGAATGGACGGAGAATACGGAATTACTGTGTTTTGTGTTAATTTATTTATTCAGAAGTGGCACGTGGTTTTATGTGAACAAAAAAGGGAAGTGTAATTGAAAAAAAAGTTACCTGTTTTTTGTTCTGCTTTTTGATATATGGTATAATTTATTTTTATTTTCCAGTTACATGATGTCTGCATTGGTACATTTGATGGACACGAAGTAAATTTTGAATGATTACTTATTGTTGAAATTGAACCAAAATAGAATGTTTAAAAATATGTGATGTTTACTTGCGCGACATAGTAAATACAAATAAGCAATGAATTTGTTTATAAATAAATAAAATTTTAATTTTGTGTTTTCTTTTCTCAAGTGGCGTCCTTTTTTCGACGACGAAAAAAGATTTTTCATAAACATTTTAGGTTGTGACCATGTTTTTTTTTTTAACTGAAAGAAAAACCTTTTTGGCGAATATCATAACATTTTAGATCGTGACCATTGTATTTTGATTCAAACAAAATTCTTTTTATTAATATAATAACATTTTAGATGATGACAATTTTATTTTTCTTTGAACCATGTTCACCGAGCCAACATGGTTGCAGGTGAAAATGTTACATGGTTGCCGCAAAAATAGCTCCTATCATATTATTTTGCTCTTCGAATATTATTGTGACAATCATGTTTCTTCTCTGCATGTGGGAAAATTTAAGTGAAATGTTTTTCTGTGCAGCATTACGATCGGAACCCCAGATAAAAGTAAACTATTTTATGGGAAAAATAAAATGAATGCGAAATTAGAATTGAAATATTTTGTATAACTTATTATGAGATTCCCATAATACGTTTTTAAAAGAACGATAAATTACTGACTTTTTGGATTTTTAACTATATTCAAAAATTTTGACCTTCCTTGAAAGATTTTGGTATTGATTCCGAACCAAAGATGTGGCCCCTTTAATTAAAGACAATTTTTGGGGACTTATCTGGTTTTAAATCTGGGATCAATAAAAGTATAGATCTTATTTTTCGAATTTTCATTCTCTTTTTCCGATGTATTCACGTACAAACAAATACCAAAGTACAAAACGTTTTCTTAATTCCAAAAGAAAAGAAAAAACTTTAAAACAAACATGCAAACTGCTCAAAATCCCTGTAGGAAATTGAGGTGACTTTAAGTTAATAAATTGTTAGTTATAACTGAGTCATAGTTGGCTCAAAACCTAACTCATTTCCCATGTAAAATCCTATTCAGTTTTAACACGTGTTGTCATTGGAACGAGTCAGTCCTCACTCAACCCTGCATAAGCTTCACCTAACCAAAAGTTAGCTCAAAGTGAGTTAGCTTTAGGCTGATAATATATGAGCATACTATGAGTTAGCTCCTAAATGATTAGTTTATGGTGAGCTCTTTGTGGAAATAAAATATTTTGTTTTTGTTTTATTATTTTTGATTCATTTTATTTTGAATTAATTAAAAAATAATAACAATTCAGATTTTTTTAATTATTTTACAATAAATAAAATATAACGTAAATAAAAATTTGAAGCGCTCCGAATGGAAGTGGCATTCGTCAGGGAAGTCCAAAAGGCTTAAGTGTATTTCCCAATATCTACGTCCCCAAACAGCCATTTAATACTTTTATTCGAAGTTTCCATTTATACCGTCACTGATAATGATGGGTTCTAGTGGAAAAAAGCAAAGTTTAATTATTAAATTCCATTTTAATTATGCATTTATATGTTACTTACCGCTATCCGTGACAAAAAATTACAAAATTCTCTGAAATTACAATTGAAACAAACATAAAAAGCCAAATCCAAATTGACAGTTATAGAAGTCAATATATTTTTTTGTTTGTTTATTTGAATTGTTTCCATGACTTTACTTCACTTAAATATGCATCAGCTTAGAGTGAGCGAAAAGGTAACTCATTGCTGATCGAGAAAAAGTGAGTTTGGGAAAAATTCAACTGACTCAAGACTGCATAAATATTGAGTTAGCTAAAAATCGCCTCAAATTAGTTAGTAAAAAGTTAGTTTGATTTTGAGTGAGTTCGAGAAATTCCTACAGGGATAAATCATATCGTATATTTGAAGCGTTTTTACCTTAAATCTAAAGTTTCAATATATCACTTCATTCAAGAACGATTTCTTTAAATTTAATTTTAGTTAAGAAAATTTGCCGTTCTTCAAAAACCTACGTCTTTAACGGAGGGACGAAAATTTCTAAGATTTGTGATCAAAATTTAATGAAGAACATTTGAAGCAAAGATTATAAACATTCTTTTAATTTAAATTTCATTATTTTGAAGAAATTGAATGAAATGTATTGTCGTTATTTATGTATGTTGCATAAGTTTCCATATTAGGTCCATATTTTTTTGCTTAATTTAATTTATTTGCTTACTTAACGACATGAGTACAAAATAAAAGAAAATGTTTACACAATTAAATTCGGGTTTATTTGATAATAAATACTTTATAACAAAAAAAAAATCCATCTTTTGGTGTAACACTCATCGATGAAAAGCATGTTTCTTGTTTAAAACAAATAAAAATTTCCCAATGTCCAGTCTTAATTTTAAAATGTTTTGCTCGGCATTATTTGTATTTTCTTATTGTCTGATCTGTCCTATAACTCTCCTTGCAAATTTTCAGAAAAGTGCTGTTCTATGTTTGACCATACCCCTAGGCTAGTTGTGGCAAGTTCAGAAAATTTTTATGTCTGGCCTTAAAATTTGGTTAAGTATTCTCAACTTGTTCTATGAATTCCCATTAAAAGTGTCATATATGCTAACACTGCTTTTATAAGTTGCCTAATATTTTAGATTATGTAACTTAAATTTTAGGACACGCAATGAGGAAAACAAATTTATTTGAAATAAAGAAATTTTAAATAAAGGAAAGAACATAATATGTGCTCTACAATTTTTTTTAATTTTGGGACAGCAATCCCTGAAATGTACGTCCTTTCTAAAAGTCGTATATACTTGAAGTAAAACAAATCGTCATTAAAGCAAAGAAAAACTTTTTTGGTATAAAGCAATATGCCCACAATCAAAACAATTTATTGACAATTTATCAACAGAATTTATATGACAAAAGAGGTTTAATGTTTACTTAACTTTTTTGCATATGTGCGATATTCTTCAAATTAACAGAGATGTGGAATATTTGGGTTAAAGATTAAAAAGCTTCTAATATAGACCAATGCATCTTTGGTTAAAAGTTTTTTTTTTTTTGTATAATACTCTATGTGAGACAATACATTATAGTCTTAAGAATTTCCTGGTAACCTTTGATTGTATCATTTACGTAAAAAAAGACTCAATAAATACAAATTACAAATTACAAAATCCAATAGATGCGGTAACATGCCCAAACTTGTTTTTGTTTTGAGTGTATGCAATGATAATACTGTAAAAACAAAAAATAAATAAATAATAATAATAATAATAATGTATACAAATACTCTGACTTGATATAAAAAGGATATCAGAAATAGGAAACTAGTGGTATGAAAAATTGTTTCTAGAATGAAAGGAGCGAAGAAAAGAAATAGAAAACTACAGAAAAAAGAGAAATCCATACGTGACATTCGCAATAAATAATACTTAAAGTTGTGCTACTAAACATATTCCTGACACACACACCTACCTACATGCAAAAGCGTTTTCACTAGACAACTCTCTGCAGACACACATACATTCATATGCACACACGTAAATTTCACTGTCCTTGCTTGTCTTTGGGCGATTGTTTATGTGAGTTAGTTACTGCTTCTTTAAGTTTCCACTGAGCTGTATCCTTAGAAAGTACATAGTTTGAGCTCCTCCTCCAAACGAATGACTGACAATGAAGGTGGCAAAAGTAAAAGATACGCCATAAATCCCTAAGATATCCTGACCTTAATGCTTCGCTCCTTTAGTTAAACAGCAAGTAAGCTAAACCTGTCATAGTGTATGTATATTGGGATGTGACGACAATGTATTGGGCTTTAAGTGTTTGTTTTTTACGGAGAAAGTAGAAAGAATCAGAACTAAAACAATTGCATGATGTGGATACAAGTGCAACAGTATTTTTGTTTCTTTTTTTTGTTTTTGCAAAAACAAAGATCATCGGATTAACAATTATCAGGTATACCGGTATGAAATGAACGTTTTTTTTTTTTATGTGGCATCCATTTTCCACACTTTTGGATCTCTACCTAGCTTTTAAACGGTTAGAAATTTTCTTGTTGTGCAACATTTAACATTGATGCCATTTGCTTTTGACTCTCCATCCAATATCGTTTGCAATTCGGCGTCTTCAATTTTTTATGGTGGTCTTCCACGATGAAGAACGTCATTTCTGAACCGTGGAAACCATATTTTGCATGTTGCTTCTGATAGAGCATGATCACCATATGCGACTCTGCAGCACTTTTCTTCAAATGAATGTTTAATGTTTTCCACAAATCACCACTTTCTGGTACAAAATTCGATGAAAAATTATGATGTCTGTTCAATGACTTGATGTATACTAAATATTTTTCAGAGATGTCATGGCAAACAAACAAAAAAATAAGGGCTCGTTCACAACAAATGTTCCCTATCGAGACATTTGTATCTTGACGCTCAGTTCATACCTTGTGTACGTGGTAGTTTAATTTTATTAGATTTTATAAGGGATTGCAAAGAATTAATTTCATACCAAGATTTTCGTCTTTCCTCATAAAAAGAGCTAAATCACAAAATTCCTGCAACTAGAAATCGACTTTTCGTCCGAATTCGTTTATTAGATTTTTTTTTTTCAAAACTCGAGTTTAAATTCCGAATTAGATTTTCCAAACCCCGTTTACACCCGAACATATTGGAACTAGGGCAAAAAAAAAACAATGCAAATTGTTTCGTATTCGGTTTAGATTTTTTTTATAGATTTTGAACACCATTTTCAATACACGCAAAGAAAATATCAGAATAAATGTATCATTAGGACAATAACAATGGTCATTAAGAGTACGAAATGTTTCGAAAAAAATCATAACAATAATGAAAAATTTCATTTTAATTATGAAATATTTGCGTTGACCTAATTTTAATGGTTTCTACCAGGGTTGTGGAGTCGAGTCAATTTTGCTCGACTCCGACTCCAGCATTTCTTATTAGCCTCGACTCCAGGAGGACTTGCCAGATTTCAAATTGGCAAAACCAGTACATTCAAGAAAAAAACCAGTACATTTGCAAAAAACCAGTACATTTTCGTTTTAGCAATAAAAAAACAAAAACATAAACAATTCAACAAGAAACATTATATGAATAAAATTAAATGAATTTTTCGAACGATTGTGGCCAGTTTTGTTTTTCCGCAAGTGAAATCGGAGGTCACTCTTGAATCTGTAAACATTTGCTTTACGACTTCCTGTGCAATCTCCGGTTTGGTAACTGTGGCTATGCATCACGGTGTGAAAGGAAAAGGCAGCTTCTGCCACAACAGATGTTTTGATTGGGTCACTGAAAGTCGGCTTTAATAGCCCAGCAAAAAAAGTGTCGCCAAAAAAGTAGTGAAAATGTTCTTTTTGGATCCGGAAGTGGTGCAAAATTGGCGTAGAAGAGATGAATTTAACATAGGCTTGTCATAGGACGGACGTCCACCATTTCAAATGTCGTTGCTCTGAATTTGCAACACTATAATTTTGCCAAATATTACCAATAATTTGCCAAATAAATAATTTTTATAATTTTTTACGATTTTTAAACATATATTCTGCTTGTCTGAAACGTTTGACATCAAATATTTCCAAAAATTTACAATTTTTCTAGAATGGATTTAGCATTTTTTTCGACAAAATGTTAATAATTTGTACCATTTTATTAATCCTTACTCTGTTTTTAACATATTTGAAACAAAAAAGTTAAAATTTCCTTTCAATAACATGAAAAAAGGGAGTTACAAAAAAATTGAACAAAAAGAACTTCGATAGTAGTTAAAATAAAGAACATATATGGGAGAACATTTTTGGAAGTGCTTTTGAAGTTGTGCCTTTAGAAGCACTTCCATTTTTTTGCTGGGAAGTTGCTAACTGATATTAATTACTGTTCTCAATATTCTTTTTATGCCTTGCCGATTTCATGTGTCGTTTGATATCTGTTAAGCCTCCATTCGCAATTGAGAATTTGTAGCCATATACACACGATTAAATGTTTTCTCGTATTTAGAATGATTTTATGAAAAATTTGTCGCGACAAACTCTGGTGTAATCGATCAATAGAAATGGAAAACGAATGACAAAAGTATCAGTTGACTTTCGATTTAGGGCCGATACCAATGTTGGCCGCTTTTACTTCACAATAATACCCAAATACATACGTAAGTTGAATCAAAAAACGTACGAAGATAGAGGAAATAAAACTGTACGTTCCTTTTGCTAAAAATTGTTCCAAATCTAATGCTGAAAAAAGTACAAAAACCAGTACAAAACGCAAAACCCTAATCAGATAGAAAGTTTAGCCCGACCAACATAAACTGTCATAAATTAGGACGGGCGGAATTTTAAATAACCACTACTATACAACAGATGACAGGAATAGCTGGACAGTTACGAATATTGTTTCTATAGAGTAAAAAGGTAATAAATCGATTTATAAATGGTCTATCAGTTGCGGAAATTAGAGGCCATTAATTTAATGTAAAGAATTTCAAGTGGCTTTGATGAAACAAACTTTCTCCCAAAAGACCACCTCAGATGGGAAGTTGGCACAGATTTAATTTAAAATTACAGCTTCCAAGAACATCGGGTGTATATGGAGAATTCTCAAAATCTGGGCCGACGGGAAATTTTCGCATTTATTTATGGATCTGAAATAACTGAAAATTTCTGACAAATCCTATGAATATTTTAGACTGGGAAAAATTTCTTAAAATATATCGGAGATGGGTTTTTATGTAGGTGCTATATCACAAAATTGCCCGGTATGACCCATCTTCGAACTCGACATGGCTTCGTTTTTCGTTGTTCGATTAAAAATCCCAATCGAATCTAATGTTTCGAAATATTTACAATGATATGAAGTGTTTTTAAAATTTGGTGTCGCCGGAGTCGGAGTGGAGCAAAATTTATACGACTCCGGCTCCGACTCCGACACCAGCAAGATCTTCAGACTCCGACTTCTACTAGCGTGTCAAAAATTGATTTGTTGAATTTTACCAACATCGTTTTTCAAAAAGATTATATTTCGTTATGTCTACTTTTTTGAGAAAATGTCGAATCGAAGTGTCGAAAAATCAATAATCGACTTTGATAAAAACTAATATGCCTTGTACAAAAAAAAAAAAATATTATTCATAATAATTATTATTTCAAATTATTATTAATTAAAATTATTTTATTCATGAATATTGCAATATTCGAAAATGTTTGTTACATCCTAATCAACATTCGTATATGCTTTCTTAGGTAATAATAAGAAGAGTTCTTTATTTCTTTAACATTCATGGCGTTTCTTCATCCATTTTAGCTTAACCATTTTGGGCTAGAAGAGCCAACATTTGGATATGGCATTGTTGTTGTTGGATGTCATTGGTATTGATGGTATTGCTGTTGTAGCCACTTTCGTTCTTTCGAAATCACATTCTTATTTAATGTGGCATGAAGCGTGGCGTTCACGTAAATGTCTTTATTTGCGAGCAAGTGAACTAAGTATCCTGTGACATTATAATGCACATGAATCTGATTTGCAATAACAAGGATCAAAGTGTTGAAATTTGCTTTTCTTATTTGTTAGCTTCTTATCGAAATTGGTTTAAAAGAAATGCTTATTTATTATTTCCAATATGTTATTTCCAACTGTGAGGAGATAGTAGTTATGTTATATAACGAATTGACGAGATTTCTTAAATTAACTCCTTAAACTAGGCATTCTTCATTTTGATTTATAGGAAAAACCACAAAGTTAACAAATCCTCCGGTTTGATGAATTGGAAAAAAGATTCGAGTAGAATATTTTCCAAGATATCAGATTAAGTGTTGTTAAATGAAGAATTTTATTTTAAAGGGTGTAAAAGGATACTTCCTTATCCAAGTGATTGGGCTAATAAAATTAAGTTGACGCAAAAGCGACTAACGTGCAACGAATTTGGGAGGCACTCGTATTCACATTTTGGTTATTTTTCTCAACCTAGATTTTTTATTAATAAATGTCAATTTATTGGAAAGAAAATGATCGAATAAAAAAAAAAAAACAATAAAAACACAAGATTTTTTTATTTTATTGCAAGCCCAGGAAAAAAAACAAAGCTTCCAAAAAGTAATGTGGATCCCAAACTTGTGATGTGAAAGTAGTGAACATTTGGATTATCTCCAATGAATTTTGCATGGGCTCATCATAAGATAGACATGTTTCGTTCTCTGATCATTTATGCCTTGGAAATTCATCTGAATGGAAATATAAAAAAAATACAAAAAAAAAAGTTTTTAGTTTTACTAATTGGTTTTGTCACTTTTATCATTTAATTTTTACATTTTGAAAAAGTTTTTTGCAATAAAAATCTAATTTGACACCAAGGCATAATATTTTAGCTACTTCTCGAGATGTTCTCTACTATTATGAACACAAAAAATATATAAGTATTTGGTCGAAATGAAATAGGATTGCTTTTCCATTTTATGCAAAGATTATAAATTGTTATTTTCAGCACATATTTAAATGTTCGCAACACCCAGTAGGACACACGATAGGCACATGATGTCTTTGGCAATATTGCATAGAGCAGGCCTCTGATTTAATATAGCCATGTTTGTAATCAAAGTATTGGTCGCAGTTTTAGTCCAATCGACTTCAAATTTGACACAAATATGTGTTTTGGGTCACGATATTGATTTCGGATGAAATCGGTTCAGATTTAGAAATAAATCACATTCGCCGAATATGCGCTTTTATGGCCCGAGAAGCTAGAGTTTTGCTCTTTGCTTCAAGTTTTGCACAGGGAGTGGAATTATTATTTTAGCTATACATGCTAAATGTGGTTCACATCGGTTCAGGTTAAGCTCCCGATTTCCATTCATACACGCACAGAAAAAACAGGTTTGGACTTGGTTGCCGCATCCATTTAATGCTTATCTCGGGCATGTAATTGTCGCGAAAACCATGAATTTTGTCTTTGTAAAAATAATTTTCGAGCAGCGAAAAATGTATGTGGCAATAAGCATTTGACTTTTTTTGCAGAGAAAAAACGATTTTTGTGGGTTACGTATAGACATGTCTAGAACCATTACATTGCCATAAAACCACGTACATTTTTTCGTGACCATTTAATTTTTTGCAGCGAAAAGAATTTTATAAAAACATTGAGCAGGTACACACGATTTTCATTTTGCGCGTCAGTCGTGTGTTGATTTTTGCTTGGAATGGACAGAGAATACGAAATTACTGTGTTTCGTGTTACTTTATTTAATTTATTCAGAAGTGGCACGTGGTTTTATGTGAACACAAAAAAAAGAAGTGCAATTGAAAAAATTGACCTGCTTTTTGTTCTGCATTTTTTATATTCCAGCAAAAACAAGGTAACCACATCTCATTACAATTTGCATTATCAGGAGTAAAGCTGTCATTACACATTGTATTACATTGCGATGATTTATAATGACTAACATGTAATGACAATAATAAATACTTCTTGGTAATTTTCGAATTGTTATTTTCAACATGTAATGCATTTGGCTGTTATTGACTTAATAAAATAGAATAAATGATGGTATCATTAGGTATAATTATTCAAATAATTGAGCATTTACTTAAAAAAAAACTCAAAAAGTTAAGGAAAATTCTTCATGAATATTTCATAATAATTGTGTTTTAAATTAATGACATTAACATATTCTGTTTTAAATACATGCTTTATTATACCTCATTCCCATTACACTTTCAAAATCGACTTTAACTAGATTTCAACTGCCATTTGCCTTATAAAAAAGGGAGTTAAAATCCACCTATTACAGATTTCGATTTCTATAGTAGATTTCGAACCTAATGTTATAAAGTATAACACGAATCAAACTCCCTTAAACAACCCACTTTTATTTCTATTTCTTCTTACCTACAAGCTTACCGGGTAATGAGAGTTTTTGCTGGGTATGGTATAATTTATTTTTATCTGCAGTTACATGATGTCTGCGTTTGTACATTTGATGGACAGTAAATATGGAATGATTACATATTGTTGAAATTGAACCAAAATAGAGTGTGTAAAAGAATATATGATGTTTGCTTGCACATTATTATAAATACAAATAAACAATAAATTATATATAAATAAATAAAGTTAATTTTGTGTTTTGTTTTCTCGAGTGGCGTCCTTTTTTCGACGACGAAAAAAGTTTTTTCATAAAGATCAAAACATTTTAGCTTGTGACCATGTAAAAGAACATGGTCACATGCTGAAAGAAAAACATTTTTGACGAATACCATAACATTTTAGATCGTGACCATTGTCTTTTGATTCAAACAAAATTCATTTTATAAATATAATAAAATTTTAGATGAGAACAATTTCTTAGAACCATGTTCACTGAACCAACATGGTTTCAGGTGCACTGAAAAAAAAGCATGCCCGGTTACAAAGATTTTGTCTTTACTTTAAAAATTTTGGTATTGATTCCGAGCCAAAGAAGCAGAGAATACAAGTAAATATACTTTTAAGACACAATTCTCTTTTAAATTTAGGTTTTGTGTTCTTGCTTCTAAGAAGCCAATTTTAATTTTTCGATTTTTCAGCTTTTTTTTCTTCATATGCTATCAAAGTCCTTTAAAAACGAGTTAACGGCAACTCTATTTTCGAAATTCAGACTCGACTTCCAGTATAAATAATGCTATGTTTCAAGTAAAAAACGTCTTTGAAATAAAGTGTTGAAAAACATGTCCTATATTTGAAGGATTTTTTGCTTTGTAGTCAAGATGCAAAAAGACAACAAATTTAAAGACAATTTCATTAAATTTAAAGAATTTTTCTGAATTATTAAAGTCAAGTTGACCTTATCCGAAACATTTTTTCTTTCATGTTACGATACCCATTTTTAAGTGACATCACTTAATTAAAAGGACAATACGACTTCATTGAAAAGTTTATCGACTTTTGGACAAGGAAAAAAACTTTATATTAGAGAAATGCGTCTTCTATGCCAAGCAAAATTTGCATTCGTATTTTAAAGACATGAAATCTTTGACCTCACGACAATATTTTTTCAGTGTGAAAATGTTATAAAAATAGCTCCTATCATATTATTTTGCTCTTCGAATATGATCGTGACAATCATGTTTCTCCTCTGCGTGTATGACCATAGAGGCCAAAGTTTTACTCTTATTTACTTAACATTTTGCACAGAGAGTCGAATTAGCATTCTACACTGAAAATAATGATTTTGGTATTGATTTCGAGCCAAAGAAGCGGAGAATTGAAGTAAAGATACCTTTAAGACAAATTTATCTTTAAAATTTCAGTTTAGCGTACTTGATTATAGGAAACAAATTTTGATTTATATGTTTTACAGCTTTTTCTTCATATGCTATCAAAATACTTTAGAAACGTGTCAACGACAACTTAAACTTCCAAATTCAGAATCGACTTAAAGTAGAAATTATATTATACTTTGATGCAAGTAAAATACTCGTTTAAAATAAAGCGCTGAAAACATTTATGAACGCTTTTTTGCTTTATAGTCAGATACTAAACATCAACAAAGTTAAAGATCAGTAATTTCAATTTTTGTTTTTTTATTAAAGTCAAGTTGACCTTATTCAAACAATTTAATTTAATTTAATGATACCCATTTTAAATCGATTCACTTAATTCTAAGGACAAAACGACTTCATTGAAAAGGTTTTCCAGTTTTGGGCAAGGGAAACAAAACTTTATATCAGAGAAATGCGTCTCCTATGCTACTCAAAACTCTGAATTTTGATATACCTCACAAATATATATTTCGCCCGATTTAGACTCACACGACCACCTGAAGGCTAAAGTCAAATTCCGATTTACATGAAATTTTGCACAGAGAGTAGAAGTGCAATTTTAATTGGATCCATTAATTTTTTAATTGACGTTCAATTAATTTTTCAATTGATATTATCATTTCTGTAATTGAATACATTTCAATTGAAAAATTAGTTGGATCAATTAATATCGTGATTGAATCAGAAAATCTTTTTTGTGTATATGTTCTTCCGATTTAAGCAAAAATGGCTAGAATACCCATATTTGACGCGCAGATTCAATGATGACTTCCCCATATTGTTGTCATATTCTACTCGAATTAGCACCCGATTCGGCCAAATAGATCTAGTTCATTTCATTGTAAAATCGTCTCTGCTAAGTAAAAACTATTGTAAAAATTCCTCAAATTTACCTAGACTCAAAAAAGTTTACTTGGATCGAAAGATTTTAAACTTCCCCTAAGGATTTTGGTATTGATTCTGAGCCAAAGATGCGTCTTCTTTAAGATAAAGATATTATTGATCTAGGATCAATAAAATTAAAGTTAGGATACAGATCTCTTTTATCGAATTTTCATTATCTTTTTGCGCTATAATAAATTTATTTACAAATATCAGTAAAAAGTGTTTTAATAAAAAAAAATTTACCAAAAATATAAAATCCTCAAAAGAAGTATTAGCTTATATTTAAAGCGTTTTTATGTTAACCCTAATGATTCAATATGTCAGTTAAGTTAAAGACGATTTCTTTAAATCAAGACTTCAACGGGGAGACGAAAATTTCCAAGATTCGTGTCCTTAATTTAATGGCAATAAGTTTTTGAATCAAATAAACCTTCTTTTAATTAAACTTTTATTATGTTAAAGAAATTTGTCCATAATATGGTGTAAATTACGTGTCATAAAATTTTGGGTGCATGATCTTTCATATTAAGTTTATATTTTTTCAGTGTACTTATACTACATATGTATCCCCCGATAACTCATAAAAACATTTTTGCGAAATTGCATTAGCCGGTCTAATGCCTTGCTGTACTTTATAACTACAACTCACGAAATTACACCCTCTCACAGAATAAAAAATGAACTAAAAGTAAAGAACAAAATCATTGGCGCCAAATCATGACCATTTTAACCATACTGTAGTTCATTCTTACTACTTTTGGGAATCGTAATGAAATGTTCTTTTTCGTTAGTTCCTATTGAACTTATGTGTACGGTCATTGAACTTTATACCCACGTTGAGTTCATAACATTTTTGAGACATACTTAACAAAAGGAAATTTTCATTCTCTGGAAAATTTCCAAAAAAAAAAAAAATAATAAAATGTATTTTTTTTTTTTTCAATAAAAATAAGTTAATTTTAGCGCCAGTCTAACTACGGAAATATTTTTCGGTGTAGGGTCCTTTAAATTCAACAAAAATTGATAATTCTCGTAAAACCTTCTCAAGAGAAGTGAAAAAGCTGAAAAGCTATATTTTTATGTTCACTTGTTTTTCTTTTGTTTGTTTTTTTTATTGATTTTCCATTTCATTTTGCCATTTTAATTAGTCAATATGTAATTTTTCACTCAAAACGGAGAAGAAAACAATTAAAATACGATCCCGGAAGGCGCTTAAAAATAATTTTTTGCGGAACAATTTCTATTTGTTTTTGCTGGGAGCTGAAAAATAAAATAGTAGGTGCACTCAAAAAAGTGAATCCTATATTTCACTAAAGCCAATTCAACTCTATTTTAGTTCATGGAATTATTATATTTTGAGAAAATTTTTTTGACTCTAATAATTTTTTGCATACGTTAGTTAAATTAGATTAAGGAAGGGAATAAACTATACACAAATGAAGCATAAAGATTTACTAAATTCGTGTCCCGCACAAAATAGTTCATAATTTCTTAAAATTTTTAAATTTTACCAATAATGCTCCCATCCTGAACTTCGTATAGCACTGAAGATATTATTGCAATTTTGAACTCCATTTTTTCCTTCACACTACGAAATTTTCTTTTACAGGTGAAAAAAGTAAATATGTCTAGTATATTTTCTTAAATTTGTTGAAATTTTACTTATTTTTGTGAAATTGGCGTGACATTTGCGTTTCTAATACAGTTTAGTTAAAATTTTCTGAAATTGATCTAT
The DNA here is from genome assembly GCF_050003625.1 of Haematobia irritans. Taxonomy (NCBI): domain Eukaryota; kingdom Metazoa; phylum Arthropoda; class Insecta; order Diptera; family Muscidae; genus Haematobia; species Haematobia irritans. The sequence goes on from NC_134397.1 coordinate 112,887,919, forward strand.
TTTGTTTTAATTAAGCAAAATTTTCCTGGCGGGGTCACTGGTTTTTGAATGTGGGATTCAGGATCTTCATTTCACATGACATTTTTAAAATTAAATAAATATTTTTTAAAAGAATCTAGCCAACAACCGTACAAAAATACCGAATGGTTTTCACAATAACATTTGACAGAATTTAATACACATTTCGCTTCATAAATATATCTATTACACACAGATTCATTTTTATTGTGACCTTTAATATTTGGCAGATAATAAAAAATAATGCGATGCGCAATCAACCACATTTTATATTACAGACAAATTTGCCTAGTGGATTACAATCAGCCTATTATATAATTTTATGGTCTACATATGCTCTGCACCACACGATATCTGGTTATTGTTTAGAAAAAGATAAAGCGAACAAATGTCACAACCTGCTGAGTTTATCAGCAGCGAACAGATGCATTTGCCTTGGGATGAAAACAGTTTGTGCTCTCTCCCCGCCCCCAGTGCATTGAAGCTATATTTGAAGACGACCATCCCATCCCAACATTGTAGGGCTGATTCTATTCGAGGGGCGATTTAACGAATAATTTAATAAGTGAATAGGCCGGCAGGCCTGCATATCCGTACATTCATACAGTGGGTGAATGTCACCCACTCACCCCAGCAACAACCTTCAAAATCCTAATTGTTTATGATAAACCTCAATTGTGTCTTAACCAACCAAGCGAACAATCTAAACACGGTCTACTGCTCTCCTCTCCCATCCCTCTCTCTGGTTTGTGGTGTAAGTGCAAAATCAGCAAAAATTATATTTTGTCTTTTAAAACCATAAAATATTTATAGGATCTTTAACATAAATTGCATAATTTGAAAAATGGAAAAATATTGTCGGCCTAAATGGTGAGGCGACGACGATGGGTTGGGAGTGGGGAGTGGGCCAAACTACCAAATTTTGAACATAATGAAAAATTTCTTTAAATTTCCGTTTTGGATTATGAACAATAAAGGAAGTGTGTACACACGTACACAGTCGCAGTTGCACCATGAACACCAAGCTCAAGCACTCACTTGCAAATAGGACACGTCGACAATCATAACCAAAGGCATGGATGCGTGTTGGTGTGAGAGAGTGAACGCACACACAGGAGCCTGTTTTATATGAGGTTTACGTGAAACACTCCTTTTTTATTGTCTTCCTTGTGGCGAATGTATTTCCCCCCATCCTGAAAAAGTCACAGGCAGTGATTTTCTCGTTGTTTCCAATTTTGGCGGTATGGTGTAAATAAAATTGCCATAGTTTGCTAGGTTTTACGTTTAATAGAAGATGGTTCAAAGTTTTTTTCTTTTCGCTTTGTGTTAGTCCTAGGAAAAAGTTGATGTGATGTGGTGTGGTGATGGTGACGATGGAGTTGGGGTTGACTGACTTACAAATAAGTTGCAAAAAATTTACATATTTATGAACCTCCGAAATAACCAACACAAAGTCATCCCTCGTCGCCCGTCCTCATCATCATAAACAATTGAGGCAGCAGAAGCAACACACAAAAATCACCGACATAAACAGCAATCTGTATCAGTGAATACCAGGAAATATTCTAATTTTGCATATAAAATAGAATACTGGAACAATTGCCTGATTTTTGTTATTTTTTCTTTTTTTTTAAATCCAACAACAAAAAATAACAAAAACCCTGCAAAACTTTTTCTTCCGTTAGGCAAATCCATGGGTCTTTTTAAGAGATTTGATTTTGTTTGGTATGGGAATCAGTTTTGTTCTTAACAATGTCTTCAATTCATTCAACGCAGGGTATGTGTGATATTTTGAATTCCTTTTGATATACCTTAAAATCATAATAGGGTGGGTGACAAATAGACCGATTTTAGCCTTAAGCAGTGCTTGAAGGCACCGAGTTCTCTAGAAATAAATCATATTTTAAGTACGTACAATTCAGTACACACAAACAAAAAACAATTAAGTTACTTTATGTAAAGTTTCATAAAATATTTCAAAAGACTGAATTGTATGATCACTAGATAGTATGATTGTATGCACTAAAAAAAAGCATGCCCGGTTCAAAAGATTTTGTCTTTACTCTAAAAATGTTGGTATTGATTCCGAGCCAAAGAAGCGGAGAATACAAGTAAGGTTACCTTTAAGACACAATTTTAATTTTTCTTTTTTTCAGCTATTTTTCTTCATATGCTATCAAAGTCCTTTAAAAACTAGTTAACAACCACTTTATTTTCCAAATTAAGACTCTACTTCCAGTAGAAATTATGCAATGTTTCAAGTAAAAAACGTCTGTAGATAATTATCTTCTTAATTTCCACGATAAAAATATTATTTTGAGAACCAGCCAATTGTTTGTTAAGGGCTGTAGTTTGGATGCTTGATTGAGATTCTTCAGACACACAACCAGATTTTTAGAAAACTCAAAATTACAGTTTTATTTTAATAGGTAAATTACAAATATTGATTTTTAATAACAAATGTTTAAATGCTTTTAAGTAGAGGATTGATTTTAGAATAATAATCATTTTGTTGGAAAAATTTCAAGCAAAAGTTGCTATGTTATTAACAAGAAACAAAATTTAAATTTTCAAAGTAATAAGTTGGCAAGAAACAAGACATTACTCCACGGGCCAATGTAGTCTAAGTGGGCACCACACGTCTTTAAAATAAAGAGTTGAAAAGCATGCCCTATATTTAAATGATTTTTTGCTTTGTAGTCAAAATGCAAAAAGACAACAAATTTTGAAGACAATTTCATTAAATTTAAAGAATTTTTCTGAATTATTAAAGTCAAGTTGACCTTAGCCCAAACATTTGTTCTTTCATGTTATGATACCAATCTTTAAGTGAAATCACTTAATTATAAGGACAATACGACTTCATTGAAAAGTTTATCGAGCCACCGTTGTTCGATTCCTGCTTCGACCGAATACCAAAAAGTTTTTCAGCGGTGGATTATCCCACCTCAGTAATGCTGGTGACATTTCTGAGGGTTTCAAAACTTCTCTAAGTGGTTTCACTGCAATGTGGAACGCCGTCCGAACTCGGCTATAAACAGGAGGTCCCTTGTCAATGAGCTTAACATGGAATCGGGCAGCACTCAGTGATAAAAGAGAAGTGCACCAATGTGGTATCACAATGGACTGAATAGTCTAAGTGAGCCTGATACATCGGGCTGCCACCTAACCTAACCTAACCTTATCGACTTTTGGACAAGGAAAAAACCTTATATTATAGAAATGCGTCTTCTATGCATTCTATGCATAAATAACATTTGTGAAATATTTATGTTATAAATTAAATATACGTTCCTCATGTCCCATATTAATTATGTCCTTTTGGAAAAGGTGTACGAAAAGCCATAGGCTTTAATTGAAATTTTCTTCTTTTTTTTATTAATTTTTTATTTTAAAGTTATTTTCAAGATTTTAATTAAAAAAACTATTTTCAATCTCTTTTTTAACTGATTTTGTGTTTTTAGTGTAATTAAAAAAAAATATCCATAATTTTTTTAACTGACATAGTCTTCCGAATTTAAGTAAAAAGTTAATACTATTATTTAATTGTTAAGTTTTCAGCTTTTTTTTTTTCATCTATGGATTAAACCCTTACAGACTAACAGTAATATATTACATTATATACATATTGTTTGTTAATATATCAAGTATTTAATAATAATGTTATCTTTTTCTTTACATTGTATTTCTCTTCTGACAAATCAAGATAATAATAAAATTTATTGAATTCTTTACAAAGACGGCGAAGTGGATCGTTGTTTTCAAAGTTCGTTCGAAAGTATTCAATGTGGAGCAGTTCAAAGTTGCGGGTAGGTCTAAAGGGTACATTGAAAGATATGCTGTTAATAAGGAAGTCAGATTTAAATCTTCCCTTAATTAAATCAACCATAAAACAGATATTCAGCATGGTACGTCTACTTTTCAGTGTAGGTAATTTGATGAGCGATAGTCTTTCTTTGTAAGACGGCAAGGTTTGAGGTGTCCAGTTATTCCGACGTAAACAAAACAGTAAAAATTGTTTCTGAACAGATTCAATACGATTGCAATGAATTTGGTACTGTGGGTCCCAAATTACAGATCCATATTCCAGGATAGGACGCACAAGTGAAGTATATAAGTTTCTTGTAACAAATGGGTCAGAAAATTCCTTACTCCAGCGCTTGACAAATCCAAATGATCCATAGGCCTTATTTACAGTCATAGAAATGTGAGATCTAAAATTTAGCATGCGATCCAAAAGTATTCCAAGATCCTTAAAGGATTCAACAGTTTCAAGCGTTGTGCCATTCAAGTTATAATTCGTGTCGATATAATTTAATCTATAAAAAGAGATATGCCTGCATTTCCTTATGTTCAGTTCCATCATATTTGATGAGCACCATCTGTACATGCTATTCAGATCAGATTGGAGTAAGAATTGGTCATCACTATTCCGAATAACCTTTATAATTTTAACATCGTCAGCATACATGAGAGTGTAACCATATTTAATGGCTGATGGAAGGTCATTTATAAATAGGCAGAACAATAGAGGGCCAAGATGACTGCCTTGTGGAACACCAGAAGGCACATGTATTGATTTTGAAATAATGTTATCAAATACTACAAATTGTGTACGATTCTTTAGATAACTTTCAAACCAGGATACCATTAATTCACTGAAGCCCATGCGATGCAGTTTGTACAGTAAAAGTGAATGGTTTACTTTGTCAAACGCCTTACTAAAATCAGTATAAATGACATCAGTCTGTAAACGATCTCTAAAGCCTTCATTAACCATTGTAGTTAATTCCAAGATATTTGTTATGGTCGAACAAGATTTACGGAAGCCGTGTTTTTTAGGCGATAGAAGAGAGGAGACTTGATGATTCAAACTATCAGAAATAATTTTCTCCAACAGTTTTGGAATAGCACTTAATTTAGCAATGCCTCTATAATTCGTAATATCTGACTTGCTTCCATTTTTAAATAGCGGAATGATAAATGAATTCTTCCACAACGTAGGAAAGTGACCTGTGCGCAAAGATTCATTAAACAGAAATGACAGAGCAGTCGAAAGAGAATGAGCACAATATTTGAGGATGTTACTGGGAATCCCATCAGGGCCCGGGCGATATGAACATTTTATCTTTTCCATATAACTCATCACAATATCAGGAGAAATAAATGGAGTAGTAAATGTCGAGTATTCCTGTATCTTATATGGGTAAGCATCAGATTGCTTGAAATCCTTATGGCAGTAAGTTGTTGCAAAGAACTTTGAAAACAAATTACATATAGATTCATTATCATCCCCTTCAACAGCACCATAGTGAAGGGTTCTTGGATACACATTTGATTGACGTTTAGAATTAACAAATCTGTAAAATGACTTTGGATTAAGCTTCAGTTCATTTTTAATTTTCGATAAATAATTGTTATAGGATTGTTTATTCCACAGGTTGTATTCTGAACGAGCAATTGAGTAGTTTGCATAGTCAGTCACAGATCCAGATTTTTTATAAAGTTTATTCTTTCTATTCTTCAAGTTACGTAATTTACGGTCATTCCAAGGTGGACCAGTGTGAGAAGTTATTCGAATTAATGGAACAGATTGGGCTATGAATGAATTCAAAGTTTCATAAAATGTATTTATTGATTCATCAAGATTTCTCGCTGGTAAAATTGTATTCCAATCCACATTTAATAGTAATGAGTTCAGTTTTTCATAATCAGTTCTATTAAAAGAGAATATTTTATCAGTTTTCAATACGAGTTTATTTCGCATAGATCTCGAAAAAGACATATTTATATCCATACAGACAGTGGGATGATGAACATCTTCAGGATTTACAACGGCATTGACGCGTGATAAAAACACATCTTTTAGTTCATTTGTAAAAAATAAATCAAGTAATTTATTATTCGAATTTTGTATGTTGCTAATTTGAAAAAGACCATCTTTTAACAAGTTTTCAACAAATTCAGATTGATATCCATTTCTTAACATTGGTACGGAGTAATTCATTTCCTCACAATATTTCCATGTAATAGATGGAATGTTCAATCAACTATTTATTTTGAAATATTTTGGTGATATTTTTTTCTGTGTGATTTCATAAACAGATTTTGGATCCTCTATAAAACCCACTATTCCGTAACGTGAACAACATTGAAAGCTCTATACAATGAACAATTTTTATACCCTCCATCATAGGATGGGGGTATATTAACTTTGTTATTATACCCTCCATCATAGGATGGGGGTATATTAACTTTGTTATTCCGTTTGTAACACATCGAAATATTGCTCTAAGACCCCATAAAGTATATATATTCTGGGTCGTGGTGAAATTCTGAGTCGATCTAAGCATGTCCGTCCGTCCGTCCGTCCGTCTGTTGAAATCACGCTAACTTCCGAACGAAACAAGCTATCGACTTGAAACTTGGCACAAGTAGTTGTTATCGATGTAGGTCAGATGGTATTGAAAATGGACCATATCGGTCCACTTTTACGTATAGCCCCCATATAAAGGGACCCTCAGATTTGGCTTGTGGAGCCTCTAACAGAAGCATATTTCATCCGATCCGGCTGCAATTTGGTACATGGTGTTGGCATTTGGTCTCTAATAATCATGCAAAAATTGGTCCACATCGGTCCATAATTATATATAGCCCCCATATAAACCGATCCCCAGATTTGGCTTGCGGAGCCTAAAACAGTAGCAAATTTCATCCGATCCGGCTGAAATTTGGTACATGGTATATGGTCTCTAACAATCATGCAAAAATTGGTCCACATCAGTCCATAATTATATATAGCCCCCATATAAACCGATCCCCAGATTTGGCTTGCAGAGCCCAAAAGAGAAGCAAATTTTATCCGATCGGGCTGAAATTTGGTACATGGTGTTGGTATATGGTCTCTAACAACCATTCAAAAATTGGTCCACATCGGTCCATAATTATATATAGCCCCCATATAAACCGATCCCCAGATTTGGCTTGCGAAGTCTCCAAGAGAAGCAAATTTCATCCAATCCGGTTGTAATTTTGAACATGGTGTTAGTATATGATCTTTAACAACCGTGCCAGAATTGGTCCATATCGGTCCATAATTATATATAGCCCCTATATAAAACGTTCTGCAGATTTGACCTCCGGATCCTCTTGGAGGGGCAAAATTCATCCGATCCGGTTCAAACTAGGAACGTGGTGTTGGTATATGGTCGCTAACAACCATACCAAAATTGGTCCAATCACACAAAAATTGGTCCATATCGGTTCATAATCATGGTTGCCACTAGAGCCAAAAATAATCTACCAAAATTTTATTTCTATAGAAAATTTTGTCAAAATTTTATTTCTAGAGAAGATTTTGTTAAAATTTTATTCGGTTCATAATAAAATTTTCATCATTGTCAGAATTTTATTTCTATAGAAAATTTTGTCAAAATTTTATTTCTAGAGAAAATTTTGTTAAAATTTTATTCGGTTCATAATAAAATTTTCATCATTGTCAGAATTTTATTTCTATAGAAAATTTTGTCAAAATTTTATTTCTATAGAAAATTTTGTCAAAATTTTATTTCTATAGAAAATTTTGTTCAAATTTTATTCGGTTCATAATCATGGTTGCCACTCGAGCCAAAAATAATCTACCAATATTTTATTTCTTTAGAAATTTGTTTTAAATTTTTATTTCTGTAGAAATTTTTGTCAAAATTTTCTTTCTATAAAAAATTTTGTCAAAATTTTTATTTCTATAGAAAATTTTGTGAAAATTTTATTTCTATAGAAAATTTTGTTAAAATTTTATTTCTACTTTTTCAAACTGAATTATATACGTATTGGATCGATCTTTTTTGATTTAATATATACCACGTATGGACTTACATACAATTTAGAAGATGGTGTTAGGAGGTTTTAAGATACCTTGCCATCGGCAAGTGTTACCGCAACTTAGGTCATTCGATTGTGGATGGCAGTGTTTAGAAGAAGTTTCTAAGCAATCCATGATGGAGGGTACATAAGCTTCGGCCTGGCCGAACTTACGGCCGTATATACTTGTTTTTCATAAAGTGTTAGGCAACGCTGAAATACGTGAAATTTGACGTTAAGTTAGGCAACGCTGAAATACGTGAAATTTGACGTTAAAGGCAGATTCACAATGTCAAATTTAATTTCAAATTCACGTCCATAGGAATGTGTTTTAGTTTTTTTTTCGTGAATTTTAATTATTAATTTAAATTGCTTTATAAGTCACTGAAAAAACAGTGAATCCACCGGGAAGAAAATTTTTGGTTAATTTTATAACATTTAGATTATTTTTAGAAAATTTTAATTAAACGGTATTACAAACGCTGACATCACACCGATATCACAAAAATAAATAAATATTTTGCGGCAAATTCTAGAAAATGTATTAGACATAATTATTTATTTTTTTTTCATTAGTTAAAGAAAATTTTGTAGTTTTAAGGTGGGTATTAAGTTCGAGTTTAGCCGCGAAAATCGTAATTTTTTTCACGATTACTTTTCTTTCATAATCCATTTTATGGAATACAAACTTTGTGGACTTTTGCTTTGGACTATTCCTCATCAAGTTATAATGAAATCTGCAACAAATATGTATAATTTTATGCCTTTTTTAACTGATTTAGTTTTCACTCTAGTGAAAAAATTACGTTTTTAGCGGCTAAACTCGAACTTAATACCCACCTTTAAGGAAAAAGTTGGAGTTCAAAATTGCAAAAATGTTTGTAGTAAAATTTACAAATATAAATAAATAATGATCTATTTGGTGAGAAGTACGAATTTAGTAAAACTCTATGCTTCATTTGTGTATAATTTTTCCCCGTGTTTTAGTTAATTTAACTAACATACGAAAAAAATTATTAGACTGAAGGAAATTTTCTCCAAACATAATAAGTCCATGAATTAAAATAAAGATAAATAGGCTTTAGTGAAATAGAGAGTTCACTTTTTTTGAGTGTTCCGTACACACAAAGAAAATTTCATTAAAATTGTGCCAACGAAAGTGTACTCACTGATATTTTTCCGATCTCTTTTTAATTTTTTAATCATAAAATAAAATTTATAATTTAGATTTTTAATATTACTAAGAACAAAACTACACCGAAAGAATTTTCTTCGTAAAAAAAACGAAAAATTTCAAGAAAAATACGAAATTTGTCATTGTTTTACAACCAAAGAAACTTTTCATTAAAAGTACGAAATATTTCGTACTTTTTACGAAAAAAAGTTCTTCCAAAATTTTCGTAGTTTGTAAGAAAAAAATTCGTACTTTTTATGAAGAATTTTCGTACTTTTTATGAAAAATCTTCGTACTTTTTATGAAACAATTTCGTTCTTTTTATGAAAATGTTTCGTACTTTTTATGAAAAATTTTCGTAGTTTTTATGAAAAATGTTCGTACTTTTTATGAAAAACTTTCGTACTTTTTTTAGAAAAAAAATTTATAGTCGAAAGTGCATTTGGTTGTAGTTGCAAGTGTGAAAAATGACATCACTACTTTACATCTTAAGTTTTTGAATACTTTTTAGTTTTATTGCTTCACTTTTATTCATAGCGCGCTATCACCCAAATGAGAAGTAGCATAGACTTGCATAAAAAATATAATAAAGGAATACACTCAAGCACATTATAAAAGACAATTTAATGCCGCGAACGGAAATTTTACAACTTCAATGAAACTTCTTCGTTATTTCAAAGAAAATGTTTCGTACTTTTTATGAAGAAATTTTAACGCAGAATGTTTCGTAAAATATTCGTAAAAACTTCTTCACAAAATTCATGAAACATGAAGAAAGTTTCGTTAAAGTACGAACTTTTTACGAAGAAAAGTTAATGTAGAATGTTTCGTAGAAGTTTCGTATATTCGTAAAATGTTCTTCGTAAAATTTAAGAAAATGAATGAAAATTTCGTTATTTTAATGAAGAATTCAGGAAGAATAGTTAATGAAGAATTCTTCGTAAAATTAACGAAGAGAATTCTTTCGGTGTAGAAGACTACTGTCTTGTTCTGAAATTCAAAGTTCACTAACTCTCTTGGTTTTAATTAGTTCATCACAACATAAATCAGTCACATAATTTAATGTTAAAAACTTTAAAGCACTTTTTATTCATTCATTCTTTATTTAAAAGTAAGATTATTCAATTTTCCTTCTTATTTTCTAAAGACATTGCATAGATGTGGCTTAGCCTTATATCTAGAATATTAGAATTGTCGTATAATACATTAATGCTTTTGATTTTGTTTTTAAGGAAAATGTGTTTGAAGGAAAACTATTAGCAAAAACCTTCTATACAAGCACTTTTTATTTTTAGCAAATTTGGAATGATTATAGTCTGATTATCTAAGAGAACAAATCTGAAGCCGAAGGAGAATCTGTTGAAACAGTTTATCCTCTTTAAACTAAAAAAAGTCTGTTGAAAACAACAGTCGGTATCTGCTGTTATATGTCTTTTATGGTCTAGCGAACAAAAACGCAACTAAAATTTGAAGGTTTTAAAATGTTAACCATTTTTTGTTTTCAAAAGAAAAAAAAATAAAATAATAGTTTGTGGTTTATTACAACTCTGGGATATTCTTAAAAGATCCTAAATACTTTAATTTTAGAAAAATGTTTCAAAGTGTCGAATTAAAACATATCAGTTCATGTTTGCTGAAATTTGCGCTATTTTAGCAGACTTGCTATGCCTATTAACAAATTTCTTTGAGTGTGACCTATCCAACCTTCACACCGGCGGAATACGTAAGAAAAGTCTGTTGAAAACAACAGTCGGTATCTGCTGTTATATGTCTTTTATGGTCTAGCGAACAAAAACGCAACTAAAATTTGAAGGTTTTAAAATGTTAACCATTTTTTGTTTTCAAAAGAAAAAAAAAAAAAAAGAAAATAATAGTTTGTGGTTTATTACAACTCTGGGATATTCTTAAAAGATCCTAAATACTTTAATTTTAGAAAAATGTTTCAAAGTGTCGAATTAAAACATATCAGTTCATGTTTGCTGAAATTTGCGCTATTTTAGCAGACTTGCTATGCCTATTAACAAATTTCTTTGAGTGTGACCTATCCAACCTTAGTAGAGAGTGGATCCATAAAAAATAATATTTGAAAACTGAAACCGTCAACGAACCTAGTTTGTAAAAGTTAAATTAGCAAACATTTAAGACACACAGTTTTGTGATATTGGACTTAGTTTATAAATTCTCAAAATTTGCAAGATATCTAAAAAATTTACAAAAGTTATTGCATCATTTTGAAAATGGCTACTAAAACTTTTCTTTTTGCATGCTTAATTCTTGATTTATTGGCATCTATGGAGAATTGCAAATAGAGTTGTTGAAGGGAAACTGATTCGTAATCGATTACCATCTGCTTTCCCAAACTTGTCTGCCAGTTTAAAATTCTAACATGGATTCTATGTAGGTCCACTTTGAATATTTTAGTTACATGAAGATCATGACATTTCCTTTCCATCCTCCCACAATAGTAAAGCCATCCGAACTTTTGCCTAAGATTATTAGCAATTTCAACGCACAGCATTTTGTCCGTCCAAGCTATGACATTCACTGTCAGCAATGGCATATAAGGATATTCACATAGCTTTTTCCATTGTCGCCCCCATCGACGTCAGCCTAGTTCCCAAACGCCGCCAACATCGTCATCTTTGATGATGACGAAGGATTTTCAAAGTGTTTAGCATAAAGCGTGTAATCTGAGCTGATTTAAAAACAACAAAATGCCGTTTCAGGTTGTTTGGCAAGACGATATTGGGTACTTGACTATGCCAGCACTGGAGAAGAAAACCCATTGAGTGCTACAAAGGAAGAACGTGAGCTGTCAAAAGTATGAGGACGATAAAAATGTCAGACGTTGTGCGTTTGCTACATGTAAAGGTATTTTGATTTGCTCTCAAGAATACTTTCGCTTTTTTTCTTGCTTGCTTTGGCATTGGCTGAAGTACGCAAAGGACATTCCAGTGTTGGCTGGCATACGACAGCATCATCTTTGGTGTGGAGGAGTCATTCATTCCATAGCCCTCAAGTACATAATTTAGTTGTAAATTTCAAGCAATGAAATTCTAAATTTCGCCTATACCACCACCAACATTGGCAAATATTCCAAAGGAGACCATATTCAAATGTAGGACCCTGGTATTTGTTTGGGCAAATGTATGAGGGTGTGTGTTAGTGTGTGTTTGAGACTAGTTACGGGCACAATGGGCCAAATAGTAATGTAATAAAAGAAATGTTGTTTGTTATTATCCTTGTATGCTGTCATTTGATACCACTCCTTGTTTGTTCATTTAGAGTAAGCATGCATGTGTTTGTATATGGTAGTGATTGCTGAAGTCACTCGCTGGTTTACTAAAAAGGAGTAAAAATAGAAAAGTAGTCAAATTTATATCCTCACAGATATACACACTCTCACACGCACATCAACACATTCCTATTCATTAGAAAATATCCTTGTTCAACGTTAGTGGGTGCTATATTCGGATATGTAAATTTTGTGCACTTCTAGTTTTTTTTTGCTTGGCTTTGCTTTTATTCTTTTACTGTTTCTCCTTTTGGCCGGGGTCTCTATAAAATGAAAACGGCTCAAAAGATTTGTTGTTGTTGCTCATTTCTTTTCATAGGAGGACTTTTATTACGCTTTTATTGTGTCTATTCTTATGTGCTGCTTTGTGAATGCTTAGCGATGGTATACTAAATAATTTAATAATCAAATAACTTGTTTACCATGAGAATCCAAAAGTTTCTTTATTCACCGGCTATGCGAAATACTTGTGCATTTTCTTTATTTCTGCCTTGTTATAAGTAATAAATAAATCGGAAATATTCGTCTGCAAAAAGTTTTGCAAATGTATATTTTCCGATTGCAATAAACCAAAGGTCAAGGAAGTCAGCACTTTTCTTTTCACAGGGAGTTTAAAATTTTATTAGGAATTTTATGTAAGTAGACATTTGAAATTCGAAGAATGGAAGTTTATAGTTTGAAGAAAAATGAAATAAAAATGGTTGGAATACAACCTCCCTTGGAATTGAATCGTTAAATTTTGAGGTATAAAATCTTTGGAATTCGTTAGAGATGCTTTAAAACAATTTACAATCTTGGACGAAACCAATGGCAAATTGTGTGAAGTTATCGTTTTCACTGCTCAACGAGGGTGGCTCTATCCTCGAATCAGCATTACGGTGGCTACTCGAGCCAAAGATAATCCACAAAATTTTACACAAAAGCTACCAAATTAAAAAATTTATTTTGCAAAACTTTATTTCCATAGACAAAATTTTTAAAATATTATTTCTATAGAAAATTTGTCGAAATTTTATTCTATAGAAAATTTTGTCGAAATTTTATTTCTATAGGAAATTTGGTCAAACTATATAGAAAATTATTTCAAAATTGTATTTCTATGGAACATTTTGTCAAATTTTTATTTCTATAGAAAATTATTTCAAAATTGTGTTTCTATGGAAAATTTTGTCAAATTTTTATTTCTATAGAAATTTTTGCCACAATTTTATTTCTATTGAAATTTTTGTCAAAGTTTTATTTCTATTGAAATTTTTGTCAATGTTTTATTTCTATAGAAAATTTTGTTTCTATGGAAAATTTTGTCAAAAATTTATTTCTATGGAATATTTTGTCAAAATTATTATTACTATAGAAAAATTTGTCAATATTTTATTTCAGTAGAAAATTTATGAAGTACCTCCTAGTTGGAGAGAAATATTTTGCAAAATCTATCGAAACATCAACAATTCTACCAACACTGAAAAAACAGTGAACGCACCAGGAAGAAAATATTTAGTTATTTTTAGAAATTTGTTATTATATTTTTAGAAAATTTTAACTAAACAGTATTACAAACGCTGACATCGCGTCGATATCACGAAAATAAGTAAATATTTTTCGAAAAATTCAAAATGCAAGAATGTCTTTAGTGACATGCGAAGTTCATGATGGGCACATATGTAATAAAATTTACAAATTTAAAGGAATAATGAACTATTTTGTGAGAAGTACGAATTTACTAAAACTAAAATATATAAAATATTATTTAGAATTAGTGCACTGAAAAAACAGTGAACCCACCAGGAAAAAACTTTCGGTTAATTTTAGAAAATTTTGAATATTTTTAGAAAATTTTAACTAAACCGTATTACAAACGCTGGCATCTCGCCGATATTACAAAAACAAGCAAATATTTTTCAACAAATTCAATAGAATTTATTCGACATTATTAAGTTTTTTCACTTGTTAAAGAAAATTTTGTAGTTTGAAGGAAATTGGAAATTGGAGTTCAAAATTGCAAGAATGTCTTTAGTGACATACGAAGTTCATGATGAACGCATTTCTAGTAAACTTGACAAAAATAAAGAAATAATAAACTATGTTGTGAGGAATACGAATTGAGTAAATCTTTATGCTTACTTTGTGTATAAGTTTTTCCCCGTTTTTTAGTTCATTTAACTAACGTACGCAAAAAATTATTAGAGTAAAGAAAACTTTCTCCATATATAATAATTCCGTGAACTAAAATAAAGTTAAATTGGCTTTAGTGAAATAGAGAGTTCACTTTTTTTGAGTGAATCTACAAACAGTAAAAAATCTACCATCATCAGCATACAGACTAGTGTTGGTCTTATCTTTTCTCACGTAACCAATGCCAATGTTGATCTTAATCTTCTAGGATACGAAGACAGGGCTCACGAGGATTCGGTAACGGAAATGGCGAGAAGCCACCAAGTTAGTCTAGTTTTTGAAGTCTTTCTATGGCAAACCAAAGAAGTTTGAATTAATTATCCAGTATTGATGGCAGCGTAGCTAGCGTGTGTCCCCTATTTAACAAAAGGGCTCTATGAACACGTCACTTCCTCAACTAGCCCCGTGTAACCTAACCGACTCACCAGCTGATCAGTCTCGACATATCTCATCGTAGAATTGCCGATTTGGCCACAACAAAACATACCCAAAGCACAAAAAAGAAGACTCAGTTTTCTGATATAAAGTTTTTTTCTTGTCCAAACGTCGATAAACTTTGCAATGAATTCGTTTTGCCTTAAAGTTAAGTAATTCGAATTAAAACTGGATATCTTTACATGAAAGAAAATTTTGTTTGACTGAGGTCAAATTGTCTTAAATAATTCTGAAAAATTCTTTCAAATTAATGAAATCGTCTATTTGTCTTTATTTAAACCATTTAAACCATTCAAATACGGACTGAAAAATTGGTAAAGATTTAGAAAAATCAGGTGACAACAGCTACCTATAGACCAAAAGTAATGGAAAAACTGTTAAAAGATATTAAAAACAGCGGAATTGATACGTGTTTTTCATGTTTTAGCTTTAAGGCCGATATTATGTTAACTGTACCGATCGCAAAAATGGTAATTTGTTAATTACTATTTTTTTCTCAATAATTCATAGAAATATTAATATTTCACGAAAACAAAGTTTTGAATTGATATCTGGTATCATTTCCCTTTGAAATTATAAAAAAATGTGCCAAATACACATATTTTAATTTGTTCTTTTTTTACTGATTCAATTTTTTTTTTAACGGCTAAAGTCGAACTTACACGCAAAGAAAAAAACGTTTGGAAAACGTGTACCGAAAACGTTTTTCTTTTGTTAGAGTTTTTTGAATTGCTTCGAAAATTTTAAACTTTTATCACCAAAAAAAATCGTTTGTTACAAAATTTTTATTTTTTCAATAAAAAAAGTTATTTTTGAAACAACAACACATTCCATTTCGTTTACATCAAACACTGTTCTTTTCTGACTTTAGGGTTTTAATAAGACACATTTTACAGTTCAAAATTTAATATACTACAATGTAATGTTGAACATTTTTTCGGAATCTTCCGAACATATCTGGAATATATGTAAAAAAAAAAAAAACTCTGGTCGTAGCAGGGATCGAACCCACGACCCTTGGCATGCAAGTCGGACGTAGCAACCACTGCACCACGGTGCCAAACTAAATGTTTGTTTCTGTTAAATAAACTTTGTTTATTCGGTTCGTGGGCGCCGCAAGCTATGCTATATAAATATAACTTATATGGATATTTATCTATTGATGACCGTAACAGGTACATAGCTCAGTGGTTAGTGTGTTGGCTTACAAAGTGCATGGTCCGCGGTTCGATTCTCCGTCCAGGCGAAAGGTAAAAACAAATTTTAAAATTTATAAAATCGTATAATTTCTTCTACATTGTTGGTATTACAGGAAAGGTGTTAAGAACTAAAAAACATTGTGGATGTGAGAAAGATGTGAGGGAAAATGCAATTAGAGGGAAATACATTTTTTGTTTTTTTTTTTAGTTTGTCCTTATGAAATTGTTTTTACATCCTGGAAAAGAATAAACGTTTATCACAAAAAGTATATACTTTTCTCCCAAATACACTTCCTTACAGCGAAAAGCAAATGAGAAACGAACTTTGTTTGTCTAAAATTTCGTTTGGGAGGAAACTTCAACACTCAAAAAAGTGAATCCTCCAGGGCACTAAAGCCAATTTAACTCTATTTTAGGTCATGACAATTATTATGTTTTAGTAAAGATTTCTTCTTTTAGCTAAAAGGTGGAAAAATTATACACAAATGAAACACAACGATTTACTAACTTCGTATTTCCCACAAAATAGTTCCGAATTTCTTAAAATTGTTAAATTTAACGACAAAAGCGCCCATGTGAACTCCAATCTTTTTCCTTTAATTTGTACCTAAATAAATAAATATATCCAATAAATTTTTTGAATTTGTCGAACAATATTTACTTATTTTATCATATCGGCGTGATAGCGGAATTTGTAATATAGTTTAGTTAAAAATTTCCACATTTTCTTTTGTGATGGGTGCACATTTTAAGCTCCGAGAGAAATTTCCGTGCTCCGCCAAAGATGTTAAGATACTCATTTCTGGAATTAATTAACTATTTAATTGTTTCCCATTATACTGTACATACACGCAAAAAAATAATTCTTTCCTCCCAAACGAAATTTTAGACAAACAAAGTTCGTTTCTCATTTGCTTTTCGCTGTAAGGAAGTGTATTTGGGAGAAAAGTATATACTTTTTGTGATAAACGTTTATTCTTTTCCAGGATGTAAAAACAATTTCATAAGGACAAACTCAAAAAAAAACAAAAAATGTATTTCCCTCTAATTGCATTTTCCCTCACATCTTTCTCACATCCACAATGTTTTTTAGTTCTTAACACCTTTCCTGTAATACCAACAATGTAGAAGAAATTATACGATTTTATAAATTTTAAAATTTGTTTTTACCTTTCGCCTGGACGGAGAATCGAACCGCGGACCATGCACTTTGTAAGCCAACACACTAACCACTGAGCTATGTACCTGTTACGGTCATCAATAGATAAATATCCATATAAGTTATATTTATATAGCATAGCTTGCGGCGCCCACGAACCGAATAAACAAAGTTTATTTAACAGAAACAAACATTTAGTTTGGCACCGTGGTGCAGTGGTTGCTACGTCCGACTTGCATGCCAAGGGTCGTGGGTTCGATCCCTGCTACGACCAGAGTTTTTTTTTTTTTACATATATTCCAGATATGTTCGGAAGATTCCGAAAAAATGTTCAACATTACATTGTAGTATATTAAATTTTGAACTGTAAAATGTGTCTTATTAAAACCCTAAAGTCAGAAAAGAACAGTGTTTGATGTAAACGAAATGGAATGTGTTGTTGTTTCAAAAATAACTTTTTTTTATTGAAAAAATAAAAATTTTGTAACAAACGATTTTTTTTGGTGATAAAAGTTTAAAATTTTCGAAGCAATTCAAAAAACTCTAACAAAAGAAAAACGTTTTCGGTACACGTTTTCCAAACGTTTTTTTTCTTTGCGTGTAGAAAAAAGTAAACTGCTTTATAGGAAGAATGAACTACTTTGTGCGAAAATTAAATTAAATTCCTCTCCACATTTTGAGATTTACACCAAGCGTTGTTAAAACCAGGAAAATTTAATGCCCTGGTGTACTTTTTAACTGCAATTCACGAAATTACACCCTCTCACAGAAGAAAAAATGAACTAAAAGTAAAGAAAAAATCATTGGTGCCAAATCATAACCATTTTAACCATACTGACCTAACCTAACCATACAGTAGTTCATTCTTACTATTTTAGGGAATCGTATGAAAATTTTCTACTGCACAAGTTCATATTGAACTTATGTGTACGGTCATTAAACTTTATGCCCACGGTTAGTTCATAAAATGTTTGAGACATACTTGAAAAAACGAAAATTTCATTGGACTGTTGAATCTTTCGCAAATAACAATAAAATTTAACTACAAAGAAATATGTTTTTGCAATGGAAATAAGTTAAAATTAGCGCTAGTTTGATTAAGGATATTTTTTTCGGTGTAATAGTCCTTGTAGATTTCTATTCCAAATTCCATTATGCTTATCATTTATGTGTGAGCACTTCAATTTATAAACAACAAATGTATTTTTATAGGAAATCATTCTGACATGAAACCTACTTTTGAATTTTTTATATGTTATAAAACACACAACTAAAGTAATATAGTATATTCTTTATTCTGTTTTAAGTATTATTTTAATTTTCACGCTCAAAAAAAAATTTACTTGAATCCAATGATTTTTACCTTTAAAATAATGTTAGTTTGAAGGAAGCTATTTAGATTAAGTCAAGGGAATAAAAAGTTGAATTGATATTGAGAACTCGTTTATGTTTTTGTGATATATATTTTCTCAATTAATAAAATGTCAAAGGTTCCTGTTTAAAGATAATTGTTAAAGCAATTTTATATTGATTAAAATATTTTAATATTGTGTAAAATGCGTGTCCTAAAGTGTATCTTTCATATTAAGTCAACATTTTTTCAGTGTATATAACTGAACTGATTCTCTACAGTTTTATTATTTATTTCTCTCTTTTATTGAAGGATTGTAAACTGTGTATCTGTTATATCTTAGGTGGGCTTAAATTCCTTTGTGCTCTTGTATTGAAGCCAATTTAGAGTATTTTGTTGGATAAGTTTGTTTGACTTTCACTTTGAATGCATCTTTGAATACAAAATTTTATGTAGATGTTATTGCTTCTCTTTCTCGTTCGATCTCTCATACCTCACATACACTCTCTACTTTAGAATAAGCTTTTATGTGTATGCTGTTGCATTTCTGCATAGGAATTATGAATCCCCATGTATATTTATATGCAGTCATTATTTGCATATACGAAACTATGAATGTGCTTATGTACCAACATTCCATTCCGGATACTGGGTAAACCTATTGAAACATCAAAGTCTTCATTAGAGGTGTGCGCGTGACTGAAATTTCACTCACACGCATGCACATTCACGAAGCTAAGTGTTTATTCACGCACGCTCATGCACGATACATGTGGTATCGTGTTTATTCACGCAATCCCACTCACGCACATTCACGAAATGAAAACCAGTACTCACGCACGCTCACGAACGAACTACCTGTAAAGACTCATGCTCACGCACGATTCACGACAATTCTCGTGATTCACGATAAATTCACGAGACGCACGACATTTTCCAAACGGAAATCAGTAAAGGTAACAAAATTCAAAAATAGAATATAGTTAGAGAGCTAAATTAATTTCAGTTAACATACGAGTATGAATTAAATCTTGATTTTTTTTCGTGGGCGTGATTTTGCAGAAATTTTATTCACGCACATTCACGAACCGATTTTATTTCTCACGCACGACATATTTATTTTAGTCCCATTCACGCACATTCACGAGAGTTGCTTTGGATTTTGTTCACGACTCACGTGATTCACGCGCACACCTCTAGTCTACATTCAACATTTTTCTAGTGCTGGTAGTCACTTAAGAGCTTGGATTTTTGTACAACAAACAGCTTAGTCCTGCTCAGTCATTGAGTAGGCGACGAGAAAGACTTTCAGCTGCAGTGTAACTGGAGTGCTTCAGCCTATGCGCCCAGCCTCATTTTCGTTTGTTAATTCTCTTTGTGGTTCTGGTCTGATATGGGAAAAATCACAACACAAAGGACACTTTTTGAATTTATGTGGTATATATTGATGAATAATATTACCCAGCAAAAAAATTTGGAAGTTCTTCCAAAGGCACAACTTTAAAAGCACTTCTAGAAGATGTACTCCCAATGATGTTCTTTATTTAAACTACACAGGAAGTTTTTTTAGTTTAATTTTTTATAACTTGCTTTTTTCATATTTTTAATGGATCATGTCATAACTTTTTTGGTTCAAATAGGTTAGGTTAGGTTAAAGTGGCAGACCGATTAAGTTTCAGGCTCACTTAGACTATTCAGTCCATTGTGATACCTCATTTAACTAAAAGTACCTATTACATATGGGCACTTCTAGTTTTAACCACTGAACATTCACTATTATTTTCTTTTGTTGAACCAACCAGATTGTTCCAAAAACATTAGCAGACTGCTTAAGTTAACGTTTCCCAGGTCTGCAAGTAATCTAAAGCTATATGCCCCTAAAATTCGCTTACGCCTTACACAAAATGCAGGACACTCACACAAGAGGTGTTTAATTGATTCCTTTTCCTCCGCATCATGACAGTTCATACAGTAGTCATTATACTTCGCACCAATAGTTTTTGCAAATTCGCCTATCAGGCAGCGACCCGTTATAGCAGACATCAGAAGTGATATCTGACGTCTTGAGAACACTAGCATATCTAGTGTGCGGTTCAAGTTTAAATGGGCCACATTTGCTTGGTGTCGTAACAACCCTTGCAATTCTACCATCGAACATTTGCCATCATGACAGCCTTCTCACGCAGTAAGAGCTTGCAGGTAGCCAGAGGCATACCAACAGATTCTAGTTCCCCTGGAATATGTAAGGTAGTTCCTAGCCTTGCTAGCTCATCTGCTTTGCAGTTCCCCAGTATGTTCCTATGGCCAGGCACCCATATTAGGTGAATATTGTACTGCTCAGCCATCTCGTTGAGAGATTTGCGGCAGTCTATGGCCATTTTCGAGTTAAGGAACACAGAGTCCAAGGATTTTATTGCAGGTTGACTGTCGGAGTATATATTATGGCCAATATTTGTTGGAACATTACTTCTCAGCCAATTCGCCACCTCTCTTATTGCTAATATTTCAGCCCGAAAAATACTACAGTGATTAGGTAATCTTTTCGCTATTCGAAGTTCCAGATCTTTAGAATATACTCCGAAACCCACTTGTCCATCCAATTTGGATCCATCAGTGTAGAAATCTATATATCTTTTTATTCCCCGGGGCCTGTGTACACCACGCCTCACTGTTGGGAATTAGAGTTTCAAACTTTTTGTCGAAAAGTTGTTTCGGCAGAGTGTAATCCACTACGTGAGGCACATCTGGCATTATTTTGAGGACCGAACTGTGACCGTACATTTTTTCCGACTACAGCGATAGCTCGCCCTGTAGCTGACTGTTTGGCTAAAATGTCTAAAGGCAATAGATGCAGCATGACATTAAGGGAATCTGTTCCTGTCTCACTGAATGCGCCTGAGATACACAAGTACGCCATACGCTGGACTTTATCTAAACCTGTCGGTTGCTGAAGTGCCGGATACCAGACTACAACACCATATAGCATTATAGGTCTAACCACTGCCATGTATGTACACAATTTTCGGTTTCACTTTTTTCTTATTGCCTTTTTGCACGAGTACAAAGCTATCGTGGCTTTTCTCGTTCTTTCTTCAATATTAAGCTTAAAGTTCAACTTCCTGTCCAGAATAACGCCATGGTATTTTGCACACTCACCAAAGGGAATTTCAATACCCCTAAGGATATGGGCATAACCGTGGGTGTTTTGCGATCTTTGCAGTAGATGACTAATTCTGTCTTTGCAGGATTTACTCCAAGACCATTCTCTTTCGCCCATTTCTCAGTCATCCGGAGGGCTCACTGTATAACATCTCTGATTGTGGATGGGAATTTTCCCCTGACTGCTAGAGCCACATCGTCTGCGTATGCCACCACATTTATCCTTTCTTTTTCTAGGGAAACCAGAAGGTTGTTTATGGCAACATTCCAAAGAAGAGATGATAGAACTCCTCCTTGGGGAGTGCCTCTGTTCACATACCTTTTTATGTTTGCTTGTCCTAGTGTGGCCGAAATGCGTCTCCTAATTAGCAGTTCGTCTAGCAGCCTAAGTATACCTGGATCAATATTCAGGTTAAAAACAGAGTAAGAATTCATAAAATGGTACAAATTATTTAAAATTTGTTGAAAAAAGTGATAAATCCAATCTGAAAAAAATGTGAATTTTTAAAAATATTTGAGGTCAAATGTTTCAGACAAGCGTTAGAATCCATTAAAAATTATAAAAATTATTTATTTGACAAAATATCATAGAACTTTTTAATTTACATCCAAAACATTGAATTCGGATCACACCTAAAGAAGTGATGCAAATTCAGTGCAACGGCAGTTAAAATAGAGGACTTCTGTCCTATGACAAGCCCATGTTAAATTCATCGCTTCTGCGTCAATTTTGCACCACTTCCGGATCCAAATGGAACATTTTCATTACTTTTTTGGCGGCGCGACAAATGTCATTAAACACGAAGCGTCGAAACGTCAATTCAAATGTTTGTGACATGATTGTAATATGACACCAAGGTATAACATTCTAAATACTTCTCGAGATGCTCTTTATTAGTATGAATGCAAAAATAAAAAATAAAATTCAAATTTATTTGCGTTGTCATTTTGTTATTTTCGGCGTATATTTTTGTAGAAATATATTTTTTTCATTTAAACTCAATAAAAAATTGAAAATTCTATTAATTTGCAAAATATTCTCGAAAGAACTTCCATAGAAGTGACACCGTCAACAGGTACAGGTTAAAATTCCAATTTTTTGCTGGATAAGTATGCCTACATAACGTAATTAAGCAACAGTTTCTTAAATTAACAGAAGTGACGAGGATAATAATATTCTGCAACTATAGTCTTCCCAACTGTTTGGACAACATTTTGATTTTTCCATGATATTAAATAAACACTAATTTGGCAGGTTAATACACAAGCCTGATCATTGTATAGAACTCTTTTGTTCTCATCCTGGAGTACAAAATGGAGCATGTCATTACACAAAGAAAGATTATGATGACCTCAAACATATTTCATGAGCATAATGTATTTGATTTCGGCAAGAATGCTTATGTTTGGTGGGAAAACAATATTATTCCGACAAAAATGTTCCATATTCCCCCTCCAAATATAACAATATGCTATCATTAAATATAAAAAAATTTACAATATTTACTTATGTATCCAAGTTTCTATAATTACACTTTTCCAAATATGAAACATTCGACTTTTGCTATCATTGAAATTAAGAAGTAGTAAAACTTAGCATTTTCATGCCAAGGCATATCATTCATCACCCATCACTCTTATTATTTAATATGATAATATAACGTGGAAGATACACCCTCAAAAAAAATCGCTTCTCTAACATATGTTCCAAACATATTTTGCAGGAAGCACATATATTATTGGATACTGCCGAAACATTAATATGTTTGTTTTATGTGAACATATTATATGTTTGGAAGCATTTTGAGCCCAAAAATATTATATGCTTGGAAGAATTTTCCCCAAAGAAGATTGTGCTCATTCCCTCACATAATTTTCAATTCCACGAAATTGTTTAGTTCTTGGCACCTTTTTCTGTAATACAAATAATTTTGAATAAATTATTCAATTTTATAAATTTTACCTTTCGCCTGGACGGAGAATCGAACCGAGGACCATACAGTTTGTAAGCCAACACACTATCCACTGGGCTACGTAACTGTTATAGTCACCAGTAGGTAATTATCGTTATAAGTTACATTTATATAGCATAGTTTTCAGCGCCCACGAGCCCATGCAAACATAACCTTAATTGAACAGAAACATACATTTGTTGGCCACGTGGAGCAGTGGTTAACATGTCTGCCTTGCATGCAAAGGGTCGTGGGTTCAATCCCTGCTCCGACCGAACACCAATTTTTTTTAGTTTACACATTTATATTTTACTATATAAAATTTTTATAATGAAACTGCGAAATGTGGGTTATTATAGATTTACAGTCCGAAACAGTGCTTGATATAAACGAAATGGACTGAGCTTTTGGCAGTATCGCTCCAAAATGAAAATGAATGCTTTGCCTTTTACTTTTCTTTAATAATTTATTTTAAAGAAAATAAACTTTTTCGATTCTTTTAGCTGCAAAACCCGAACTTAATGCCCGCTTTTATATTTGAAGGTGTCCGTCAACTCCTCTTGGACTACTTATTAATAAATAGGAACTAAACTTTGTTTTTATACATTTTACTGTTTAATTTTTCACTATTTCCTCCTTTTTTCATTTAACTATCCCAACTCTAAAAACATTATACTGCCCTTTCGTTATTTTTGTGAAGATCCCTTTGTAATTTTTGTATATTTTCCACCGTTTTTTTTTTTAAATTTCCTTTGCCTGAATAATTTGACTTACTCCTCGTACGTTCCGATTTCTTTTAACGAACCAAGAAAAAAAAAATTGTGCCCATAATACCAAAATGATAAACCAAACACATGTCAACACATACATAAAATGCTGCTCTCAAGGCGAAAACACATGCTTTTTTTCAAATGTCTATTCTCTTGGTTCCGAATGTCTATTCCCTTTACTCCGAACACTCAATCTAATATTCAAATTAAATAATATTTGGACTTAAGCATATCAAATTTTTGGCCGTATCATAAAACAGTTTTCCGAAACAACATACAAGCGGTTTCACAGAAATTGCTCTCTTTTCATTCTCTCGCTGTCTTATGTTGATATCTTTCGTCAACCCTCCCGGTTTCCATCTCTATTTCTTTCTCTATACTCTCTCTCTCTCTCTCTCTCTCTGTCGCTCTCTGAATAAAATATCACAACATATATATGTTTACTCGAAATTTGTAAATTTATATATGTTTACATTCACACATATGATTTTTATGAAACATTCATGCTCCAAACATAATATATTCTAACATATTAACATATTTGTCCCAAACATTTAGTGTTAGTTTAGGAACATTATATGTTTGCACTTAAATATATTGTATATACAAATTGTGCACGAAACACAGTTTGTTTGCATAGGGACATAGGAAAAATATATTTTTCTAACAGTGTATACATACAACAAAAAGAATATTTCTATAGTGATTTTCACAAACCTTAAGTGTTTCTTGTGTTGAAACATTTCACAGTCGGGATCTGAAATAATAAAGAAAATGTTTTATTAAATGTGTTTGAATATACCAAATTGTGTTGTTTATAAATAACAAATACAATAACATCCGAAAAGATGTATAGTGTAGAACTGTTCTAAATATTGTTTTGGAAATAGAATTGAAGCTCATTGAAAATCAAATTTTTGAAATCCCAAATTTTTGTCCAATTACAATGCTCATATATTTTTAGACCCATTACCAGTGCATTTAAAATATTGTCCATTAGGATCTATAGTCCTATAGACGAAAAAGTCTGTTTTTAATATGTTTCGGTGTATACATTAGATGTTTGAAACTCAAAATTTTACCACATTATTTTTAGTGCAAGCATACACGCAAAAAAACAAAAAAGTTTGGAAAACGTGTACCGAAAACGCTTTTCTTTTGTTGGAGTTTTTTGAATTTCTTCGAAAATTTTAAACTTTTAACACCAAAAAAATTCGTTTGTTACAAAATTTTTATTTTTTCAGTTTAAAAAAATTATTTTTGAACCAACAACACAGTCCATTTCGTTTATATTAAGCACTGTTCTTTTCTGACTTTAATACGACACATTTTACAGTTTCATAGTAAGAATTTAATTTGTTGAACATCTTTTCGGAATCTTCCGAACATACTAATCATTGCTCCACGGTGCCCAAATAAAATGTATGTTTCTGTTAAATAAAATGTGTTTATTCGGCTCGCGGGCGCCGAAAACTATGCTATATAAATATAACTGTTTGACTGTTTTCGTTGCTTGTGCGTTGGTGCGATAATTGTCTGCTGATGACACAGCTACGTAGCTCAGTGGATAGTGTTTTGGCTTAAATATTGCATTGTCCGCGGTTTGATTCTCCGTCCAGGCGAATGGTAAAATTTTGTTGGTATTACAGGAAAAGGTGCTAAGAACTAAAAAACCTCGTGGAAGTGAGAAAGATGTGAAGGAAAATGCAATTAGCCAAAAAAGATTGTTGTTTTGAGATAGTCTTAATGAAATTGTTTTTACATCCTGGAAAATTTCAGGCAAATTGGTTAAAACCTACGGTTTCTATATGCCCAAGAAGTGAAATCTGGAGATCGGTCACTCACTATTTTCGGTATACCTTTTGATGGTCCTAAAATACATCTAGATTTTCAATTTGAGGCAAATTGGATAAAAACTACAGACTCCAGAAGCCCAAGAAGTAAAATCGGGAGATTGGTCTATATGGGGGCTATACCAAAACATGGGCCGATACTCACCATTTTTGGCACACCTCTTTGTGGTTCTAAGATACCTCTAGATTTCCAATTTCAGGCAAATTGGATAAAAACTACGGATTCTATAAGCCCAAGAAGTAAAATCAGTTGATCGGTCTATGTGGGGTCTATACCAAACCGATACTCACCATTTTGGGCACACCTCTTTAAGGTCCTAAAATACCTCTAGATTTCCACTTTCAGGCAAATTGGATAAAAACTATGGTTTCTACAAGCCCAAGAAATAAAATCGGGAGATCGGTCTATATGGGGTCTATACCAAAACATGGACTGATACTCACCATTTTTGGCACACCTCTTAACGCTCCTAAAATACCTCTAGATTTCGAATTGGATAAAAACTACGGTCTCTTTAAGCCCAAGACCCCAAATCGGGATGTCGGTTTATATGGGGAGAATATAGCAAAACCTGGACCGATTAGCCCATCTTCGAACTTACAGAGGAATTTTTTTTGAGGGTGTATGATTGCGATATGTCCAGTTTTTCTGATCGAATATTTGGAGTCGAAAGAAATTTTCGACTAATCGACACAACTCGTTTTTTGACAAAAAGTGTGAGAACCAAAGGGAACAAAATTTGTTGACGGTTAAATGCTCATGCAATATTGAATGTATGCTTGTACCACTAATGCCTAAGGTTGTCTCAATCTCACGAAAGACCTTGCAATAACAGTTGTCACACAGCACCAATGTTTTTTAGGAACAACAACTGATTTTTTACGACCTTCACGAAATCCTTCTTGGAGTGAAATACGACCTTAGTAGAATTCACCATACCATCGACAAACATTAGTTCTTAAATGCGCTTTCTCGCCAAAAATTGAATTATATTCATCATTCATGAGTTAAATCACGTCGAAGTTTGTACAAACTAAGGGAGCCACCGTGGTGCAATGGTTAGCATGCCCGCCTTGCATACACAAGGTCGTGGGTTCGATTCCTGCTACGACCGAACACCAAAAAGTTTTTCAGCGGTGGATTATCCCACCTCAGTAATGCTGGTGACATTTCTGAGGGTTACAAAGCTTCTCTAAGTGGTTTCACTGCAATGTGGAACGCCGTTAGGACTCGGCTATAAAAAGGAGGTCCCTTGTCATTGAGCTTAACATGGAATCGGGCAGCACTCAGTGATAAGAGAGAAGTTCACCACTGTGGTATCACAATGGACTGAATAGTCTAAGTGAGCCTGATACATCGGGCTGCCACATAACCTAACCTAACCTAACCTAACCTTGTACAAACTAAACGCAGGAAAATCTTCACGATTTAATTCCGTTTTTTTGGGCGAGATGAATCCTTTATTTTGCTGTGAACAACACAAATAGCGCTCAGATGTCAAAGCGTTTATGAGTACGTATATTCACAAAAATATAAGGCTTTACGATGGAGCTGTCAGTTGGCAGATTGCAATACGGTTGCCCAATCCCGAAATATAAAATGCAGCCTTCGTACAGTAGTTGTTTGATTTATGGGACACTTTCAAAAAATAATTCGAAAGAAAAAAAAAATCCTTCAGAAGGAAATTTTGGACAAAGGAAAATTATCTTTTTTATAAAGTATTTTTGTAATGATTGGATTTATTGTAATGATTGTTTCTAATCTTTTTTATTTGCTTTTAACGAAAAATTTTTATCGTTAAAGAAAACTTTCTTTGTCTACAATTTCGTTGCTCAGAAAAGAAAACTCTTCTTTCAGTGCATATAGTCACAAATTATGGAAAACGTTTACGTTCATGATTACTTATTGACTACCATATTTTATTAATAAATTATTTTATTTTATTTAACATATATTTTTTTGTTTGTATGCAAACACATTTTTGTATTTATTTTGCTAAAAGTAAACAAGTTTTTAAAATTCGGAAATAAATATTTGGGGTCTTGGAAATAGATATGCTTAAGGTGAAACATAAAATGTTTGCACGGTACAAACCATATCGACTTTTTAAGGATTACTCTGAGCCTTCTGCTTTAATTATAATTTTCATAAACTTTTGTCCATATTGTTTATCACAAAGAATAATTTCTTTAGTTTCAAGTCACCACCACAAGTAATTAAATTAGGCTAACACATTTTAATGTAGTTATTTTACGCGTGTCATTATAAAGTTCTTCCAATTATACCCATATTAGTTAAGATGTCTATACTTAGGAAATTGTTTAAAATATTTCCTATGAATATAATTTTTATTATTCTTTAATTGAAATAAGAAAACTATTAAAAGCTAATTTTGTTATGGCTAATTATAAAGTATGCATTTATATAAGAACACACCTTCACCTTGCCGAGTGTAATTACAAAAGCAGGCTAATTAGTTTTAATATTTTTATTATTTGTAAAAGTTCTAAATTACTAAGAGCAAATATGGGACTGCTCCCACTCAAATATAAATATGAACGACTGACACTGAAACCCCATTTTTGAGATTCTGCAATACAAAATATTCTCAAAAATAAGCCCAATGTAGGAACTCATTAAAGAATTCTGGAAATTCGGCATTCTTGTTGAAGGAATAAAAAGGGGCACGTATTCCTGACGTTTTCCCCCATCCAAAATCTTCTTTCCGTAATGTTATGACAATAAAATCCACGGAGATGGTATGGAAGAAGAACTTCTCTATTTCGATGCTAAACACATTTCGGCATGGATCTCTTCTCAAAGGGAGTGCAGGGACGAATGTATAGCATTTTCACCAATACCACAAGTAAAATTTTAATTAGTCTTAATGATGCAGAAAAAAACTGAACTGAAAATCTTAGTTTGCCACTGCTACAAGTACCCGACAGCACTACGCTATCATCGTCTTCATGTACAACTCCAGAATAACCAAAATAACATATGCTAAGGGAACGACGACGTCTTTAGCCTTGGAAAACTGGAGCATCATTAGATACCGATACGAAACAACCAGTAATAACCCTCTTATGGTTGGCCAAGCAAGTCGAAGAAGAAGGACTTCAACTACTATGTACAGAAGAAACTTGCTTATTAAATATTTGATTCTTCTGCTCGATTTAAGGGCAATTGGAATCACTTTACCCAACTAATAATTTGAAACCACCTTCACTCTTTCATATCCTTGAAACAGCAAATTGTCTTACTCCTGTTTCTATTAACTCAGTTTTCTTCTCCTTTACATGAGCACTCGAACATAGCATAATGTAGGTTAACATGGTTAATGTCATTACCCATTTGTGATGACAATGCCTGGCTTCATGTCCTAAACGACAATGAAGAAATATCTGTGGAAAATGTTAATAATTAATTACACATCAGTACAATTAAACTTTAACCCTTTCTTGGTGGTTAGTTCTTGGGCACAGTTTGATGTTTTCAATGTATAAGGGTGTAAGAAGCGTATCCATGTCAAGGTGCCTATTTTGGTGGGCCTCAGGCTACGTTTTATATACACTAACAAATTTCGCTTGGATCCAAAAACTCACTTAAGGATTTAAGTTATGATTCCAAGCCAATGACATAGATTCTCTAAAACGAAGGCAGTTTTTGCTGTATTCGAAGAAATAGTTTAAAAATCTTTTCTTTAATTTCATTTTTTAAAACAACAAAACAAAGTATGAACAATCCTCAATAAATATCTTAGCTTGCTTATATTGATAGCTGTTTGTCCAATTTCGATTTTCAAGATTATTTTTTTATGCTTAATTTTCTTTGATGATCTTTGAACTTTTAGATTTTTTTGGCTTGAGGTCGTGAACATGACTAACTAGGGCCAGTTCTATGGTCGGTTTTTGCGTTGAAATTTTCGCGGTTACTTTCTTCAAATAGCTCGATTCAAAGCAAATATATTAACCCAATTTGTGCACTTTCTTTTTCATCTAGATTTCGTCAAGATTTCGTCACAGAAATATGTTTATTTTCATTTATAATTATTTTTGCAGAAAAAAAGGTTTTTAATTTCCTGAAAATTGGAAAATAGTTTTGTTTTATATCCACAAGGAACCTGTAGGCAAATATCGAGTTTTTCATAACAATTTTTCGTTTTAAGAAACAATCTTAGAATTACACAGAGTTTTCTTTTCTGAGGAGTGAAATTTTAGTCAAACGAAGTTTTCTTCTGACACAACAAAATTTTCTTTAAAGCAAATAAAGCAGATTACAGACAATCTTTTTTTTTTCTTTGGGTATTTGAGATTTGAAATCTTTGAACTATAGATTAATAAGCTTCAACTATAAAGTAAGTTCGGTCCCCAAAATAATACCAGATGTGCCTAACGTAGTGGATTACACTCTGCCGAAACAACTTTTCGACAAAAAGTTTGAAACTCTAATTCCCAACAGTGATGCGTGGTCTACACAGATCCCGGGGAATAAAAGATATATAGATTTCTACACTGATGGCTCTAAATTGGATTGACAAGTGGGTTTCGGAGTATATTCTAAAGATCTGGAACTTCGAGTAGCGAAAAGATTACCTAATCACTGTAGTGTTTTTCAGGCTGAAATATTAGCAATAAGAGAGGTGGCGAATTGGCTGAGAAGTAATGTTCCAAAAAATTTTGGCATTAATATATACTAAGACAGTGCGAATATGTAATAGGTACTTTTAGTTAAATGTGATATCACAATGGACTGAATAGTCTAAGTGAGCCAGAAACTTAATCGGGCCGCCACTTTAACCTTAACTAAAGTCTGAAACTTATTTAAAGGATTTTGTTCGAGTAGAACAACAGAAAGACAATCGAGACACATCACTTCCGGCCAAGGATTTCTTGTCCTTAAAATGCGTGTGCGAGTTAAGTAATCCGAATTCATGAAAGCAAAATTAACTGAATGTGTTAAATGACTCCGGAATAACACGAGGCCATAAAAATGAACATTTTCATAGATTGCCAGAAGACAATGAAAGCAATGTCAGACATTACGGTGCGATCGTGAACCGTTTTAGGTATCGGGACACGCCGAAATGTTTGGTATTGATCATGGGAAAGACGACCAGGCATCAAGAATTGAGAGCACATCTGTGCCGAATAGAAGCTGTAGAGAATGGTGAAACCTTGGAACACTACATTTGTCACTGCCTTGCGTTTATTAGGAAAAGAGGTAGCCATATCTGTGGAGTGGTGATTCGGGTCCTGGCTCTGGGAAACAAATTATACGATGGAAAGAAGAAGTTAGAGCGCACAACAAGACGTATACTGGCTTAGGTGTATGTCAGCCGATATGTCGGCAACCTGAATCCTCTTTTCAACCTAACCTATCCTAAGGTCATCTTGGCTTTACTAATTCTGAAAATTTCTTCAAAATTAATGAAATCGCCTTTAAATTTGTTGACTGTATCTTGACTTTATCCTAATGACGTTTTGTACTTGGAGCATAGCATAATTTCTACTGGACGTTGAGTCTGAAAGGATTTTGAGGAAAACAGCAAAACAAACAAATAAATTCAAATTTGTCTCCTACTATTCAAATTAAATGGGAATTGTGTTTTAGAAGTATCTTTACTTAAATTCTCCGCTTCTTTGACTCTGGAATAAATACTAAAATCATTAGTGTAAAGACAAAATCGTTGGAACCGGACAAGCTTTCAGTGCTGGATTTACTCCCGCCTTTCATACCAATCATTAGGGTTTTTATCGTGAAATCATCTGCGCTCACCCGTATGTGCTGAACATCGTTCTTCTCTTCACATCGTTGATATCGATAAGGTATTTTTACGAAAACAGCCTTCCGTAAAATGTACTGAGAGGCCTCCTTTATTTCACCTCTGGAAAAAGTATCTTTTAATACACATCCATATGTGGCCAAGAAATTAACATTATCAGACATCAATGTCATAATCATAATAACCATACTCATTTACTTGTTGGTTGGCTATGGAGATGATGAAAAAATCAACTTCTAGGGATGGTGCGAATGGTAGTGTTGGTATTTCTGCTTTCGTAGATGGATTTACCTTTTTTGCCTTGAAGCCTAATACTGTGGTTGATGTGTGTCTAAAGATTATTCCGATTTATATTTAAAATCTGGGATTCATAGAAGTTTAGCATAATGGTAATTGCAAGGTGTTTTTATTTATACTCGTATATGTATATCCATAATGAAAATATGTTCCCTAAAGAAATAACATATGTTAGTTATTTTTAAGAAAGTGTTCAGTAATACCAATTTAATATGTAGATCCCACATTTTTACCATCGTTAACGCTTGAGTTCTGTTGGCCAATCTTTTGCATGTCAGCTTGTAAACAACAAACTGTGACATGAATAAATCTGATCGCTGTTCGACGAACATTTTAGTTAGAAATGATAGCAACCAGAGAACAGCTGCGATCAACCGACCAGTGTATTTAGTAAATACCAATATGTGCAATCTTAAAACACCAATTGGTAAAAAAAAATTCAACCACCAATATCCAATGCAACCGACGACTGCGGGTGTTTGTTAGTATGAGTGTTGGTCTCTCGAAAACACCGCACTATGGGCGGAAATTGAAAATTTGTGGCAAAAATTATTTACAATAAATCTAGTATCTTCAAACATGGTATATCGATATTTCTTATCAAAATCAAATGTTACCAACAAAAAGGGAGCCAATCCCCCTTATTCCATGTGCGTTACTATAGAGGGGTCGAAATTCTAATTTCCTGGAATACGTATACTCATAGATGGAGTTTAATTTATACTTGCTTGTTTTCCTTATTAAGAAAGCGCCTTATCCCCAGAACTTGTTGTAAAAAGTAAAAACCAGTTGCCATTTTATTAAATTAATTTTATTAAGATTAAACAAATATTAACCATTAAAATCACGTTCTTCGGTATCTAAGTCTAATTCCGTCCATCTGTGTTTGTTGTTCACAGGATTCCGGTTGCAGTTATTAACCGATTTTGATAAAATTTTGTACAACGTGTTTTCTTAGTAAAAGGACAAACACTGTTGAATTTGGAAAAAAATGGATCAAAGTTAGATATAGCCCCCATATATATGTATCGCCCGATTACGACAAATGAGATCGTACTGCGTTTATTTTCTAGCCGATTGTCTTCAAATTTAACACAAAGTAATTTTTGTAGTACCCTTAAAGTGTGCAAAATTTCATCAAATTCGGTTCATATTTAGATATAGCCCTCATATATATGTATCGCCCGATTTTCCAAAATTTTACTATAAAATCCTTTTTTTTAACCAATCTTACTCAAACTTGGCAGAATGTAATCTTCTGTAGTACTAACTATACCTGCAAAAAATCATAAATCGGTTCAGATTTAGATATAACTCCCATATACACGTATCGCTCAATTTTCCCAATTTTGGCCATAGGACCCTTATTTTGGTTATCTTGTGGCTTTCACATTTCCTTTTGATGTATTTATATGTGTTTTAATTAATTTGCTTAATTCCTCGTCGATTTTATGTGGTATTTTACTTTTCCAGAAAGAAAAGATAGCATTTTTATCTTTTTGTTTTGTTTTTCAGACAAAATGAGAATAATTCGCTATTTTTATCATCACTATTCCCTAGAAAAATAACATTTATTTTAGTATGGGCAAGTTTGGGCAGACAAACTTTACAGCACGTAAAAGTATACTTCCTCACGGACAATGTTAAGCAAAGATTTTCATTAACAATCGCTAACATTTCTAGTTCTATTCCTCGCAAATATACGTATGTACATTTAAATTTTCACATATAACAGCACTAAAATTTTCACATATAACAACACTGTTGAATCCACAAATTCAAGTTGGAAAACAAGAATATTTTTTAAAGTGTTTACAACATCTTGAACTACTAATCCTCCTCTTAGAATCCACATTTAAAAGTTTTCTTTTTTTTCACTTTTATTTGGAAAAAAATTAAGCGTGAAATTTTTAATATTTTGCTCTTCTTGATTACACGCAACTTTTGGTAAACATTGGCAACTTTTTTCTTCTGAACAGGGTTGCCAAGTTTCAAATTAACTTTCGATTTGTACTTTCCAATATGTTCTATAGTTTTTTTTTTGCATAGGCAAACAA
Organism: Haematobia irritans; assembly: GCF_050003625.1. Lineage (NCBI taxonomy): Eukaryota > Metazoa > Arthropoda > Insecta > Diptera > Muscidae > Haematobia > Haematobia irritans. The sequence continues at coordinate 112,922,456 of NC_134397.1, forward strand.
AACTATAGTTATGATCTTGACATGTTATTGGCATTTTAATTTAATCTAAATGATTAAATCTAAAAAGTATCTATGTGTTTCGTCCATAAATGCAATTTCACTAAAACTTTCCCAATTGCAATCAGACCCGGTGTATTAATAAAATCATAGGGTCTGCATCTATAGGTATATGGTAAATGTGAAGAGTATGGAAAACTACCGGAACAAAAAACACCTCCATACATGTAAATATAATCAATTTTTTTTTGTTTTTTGTTGAAAATTTTCCAAGCCTTTTGGCTTATGCGAATATTGCAAATAAGAAAAAACATTGATTTGCCGTTGGATATTTTATTTCAATTTCAATTTCCATTCCATTTCACCTGTACAGTGTTGAGAACCCTTGACGTTGCGACTCTATTAAAATCTTAGTTTGTCATAAAATATGAAAACTACAGTAATACAATGCGATCGATATGATAATATCGATATACATAATTAGAAATGCCAAACAAGAGAAAGAGAGCGAAAGGGTATAGACAAAGAAAAATGATGGCGATGGAGAGAGATAACGAAACACATCAACAGAAAATATCTTTATTATGACTCTGGATAGGCTGATATCTATTTATGTTGGAACTAACATTGATTCAAGATTGCTCTGCCAACGACGACCAGTGACCGGTATTGCGAATTTTTTCCACCAAATTATTACGGGGATGGGGACGAAATTCTTGGTCTAGGGCTTATTTTGAGAATATTTTTTTAAGTATAATAAATCAGGCTTAGAATGATGGCGTACATTCTAACTACTTCTGTATTAGTACCCAACAAAAAATTTTGGAAGTTGTTCTAAAGGCACAACTTTAAAAGCACTTTCAAAATGTCCTCCCAAGGATGTTATTTTTTTAACTACACAGGAAGTTCTTTTAATTAAATTTTTATAACTCGATTTTTTCACATTTCTAATGGGTAATTTTAAATTTTTTTGTTTCAAATAGAGTAAGAATTAATAAAATCGTACAAATTTTTTTAAATTTTGTCAGAAAAAATGCTAAATCGATCCTAGAAAAAATGGCGAAAATTTGATGTCAAACAGACAAGCGTTAGGATGCCTTAAAAATCATAATGTTTTACACAAATTAGTAATTTGTCTAAATATCACAACATTTTTAATTCATATCCAAAACACTGAATTCGGATTACACCTTAAGACGTGATGCAAATTCAGTGCTGTTGAAATGGTGGGCATCCGTCCTATGACCAGCCCATGTTAAATTCATCGCTTCTGTACCAATTTGGCACCGCTTTTGCCCGCAGAATGTACGGAATTGTCAATGAGGTTTGTTATTGTCATATTTATATTCCAAACGTATATTTTCATGTCTAACGGCTTCGATAACCTTACCAAAATTTTCAATTCTTTAAAAAAATTTCTGGTAAAAATTAACATTTGTAGTTTCATCTTCTCAATTCTAGCCACTGTTCACGACACATACATTTGTTGGCTTAAAAATGTTGTATCAATTTCATAGAATTTAATATGACAACGAATAGAAGGACTTTTATGTGGTCTAATTTAAAATGTGATTTTTGCCACAATATAAACAAATCTTCATCATATATACGATATTTAGATTATGCAATTAGTTTAAATCAATAGTCGGATCAACTACAAATATCTTTGAAAATTGCACAATTTTTTTGTTTGTTTGAATTAAATTTAAACTTAATTTTCTGCTACGATTTCAATTTAATTCATTGTAGGTGTGTATTGAACTATAATGAAAATGGATGTCACATTCTTAATTGAAATTGTCTGGACTTTCATTGGCAAAAGAGAGGAAATCTAATAACAGAAATAGCAATTAAGGATATCGTTATCCTATTCGGATGTCATTTAAGAATTAGCTTTAAATGAATAATGCAACATAATAGATTGAGTGATATAAGTTAGTTGGAGGAAATATTACTCAAGTAAGTAATGCAAAATATAGGTAGAATTGTATATGCAACAAAAGATATAGTTATAATATTGCAACTGGGTCATCCCAAGAGAAGTGTGATATAATACGTCACGGATTTTGGAGATATCAAAATATTATGCCCATATATAACATTGTGCCAAGGGAGCCACCGTGGTGCAATGGTTAGCATGCCCGCCTTGCATACACAAGGTCGTGGGTTCGATTCCTGCTACGACCGAACACCAAAAAGTTTTTCAGCGGTGGATTATCCCACCTCAGTAATGCTGGTGACATTTCTGAGGGTTTCAAAGCTTCTCTAAGTGATTTCACTGGAATGTGGAACGCCGTTCGGACTCGGCTATAAAAAGGAGGTCCCTTGTCATAGAGCTTAACATGGAATCGGGCAGCACTCAGTGATAGGAGAGAAGTTCCCCACTGTGGTATCACAATTGACTGAATAGTCTAAGTGAGCCTGATACATCGGGCTGCCACATAACCTAACCTAACCTTGTGCCAAAAATGTATTTGTTTTTTTTTTTTCAAATATATCTCAAAAATGTATTTGTTTTTTTTTTCAAATATATCTCAAAACCTACTCGATTTATATTCAATTAAATGTGAAACTATTTCATAATAGTTCCCGAAAGCTAACCAAATTTTCTACATGATGTATGGTCGATTACTTATGTTGCCGATTACTTACGTTGCTAGTACTCTAAAGTGCTTTTAAAAAATTTTTACTCAAAGCATATTTTTCAAATTGTTTTCTCGTTATTTCAAATATAATAGCTTCCTCTGAAATCCCGAAGATGGTTACTTGAAATTATATAAATTTCAGGTGGATTTTAACAAACTATACTAACGCTAAATTTAACGTATTTCTATTGCAAACAAAAAATATTTATTTGTAGTTACATTTTATTACTTTTTTCGTTTTTTAAGTTTTTATGACCTAACCATGGGTATAAAGGACAATGTCAATGTTCTTCTATGAGAAATTGTAACTTTATGAACTAAAGTAAAAAAGTATTACATTGCATTAAATTTTCCGGCCTTTAAAAACACTTTGTGGAAATCTCGAAATGTGGAGTACAATTTAGTTCGATTTTCGCATGAGTTAGTTCATTCTTCCAGATAATTTTTTCCAATGTGAAATAAAACTACGGTTTCTAGAAGCCTAAGAAGTTAAAGTTGGAGATCATTGTAGACCAAATATATTTCAAAACATGAATCGATACACATCATTTTAGGCACAGCTCTTTGTGGTCGTAAAATATCTCTAGATTTCTAATTTGAGACAAATCAGATGGTTAGGTTAGGTTAAAGGGGCAGTCCGATTAAGTTTCGGGCTCACTTAGACTATTCAGTCCATTGTGATACCACATTTAACTAAAAGTACCTATTACATATGGGCACTTCTAGTTTTAACCACTGAACCTTCTCTATTATTTTCTTTTGTTGAACCAACCAGATTGTTTCAAAAACATTAACAGGCTGCTTAAGTTAACGTCTTTTAGCTCCGCCAGTAATCTAAAGCTATATGTCCCTAAAATTCGCTAACGCCTTACACAAAATGCAGGACACTCACACAAGAGGTGTTTAATTGATTCCGTTTCCTTCGCATCATGACAGCTCATACAGTAGTCATTATACTTCGCACCAATAGTTTTTGCAAATCAGGCAGAGACCCGTTATAGCAGATATCAGAAGTGATATCTGACGTCTTGAGAACACTAGCATATTTAGTGTGCGGTTCAAGTTTAAATGGGGCCATATTTGCTTGGTGTCGTTACAACCCTTGCAATTCTCCCATCGAACATTTGCCATCATGACAGCCTTCTCACGCAGTAAGAGCTTGCAGGTTGCCAGCGACATACCAACAGATTCTAGTTCCCTTGGAATATGTAATGTAGTTCCTAGCCTTGCTAACTCATCTGCTTGACAGCTCCCCGGTATAATCCTATGGCCAGGCACCCATATTGGGTGAATATTGTACTGCTCAGCCATCTCGTTGAGAGATTTGCGGCAGTCGATGGCCGTTTTCAAGTTAAGGAACACAGAGTCCAAGGATTTTATTGCAGGTAGACTGCCTGAGTATACATTAATTCCAAACTTTTTTGGAACATTACTTGTATGGCATTATTTTGAGGACCGAACTGTGACCGTACATTTTTTCCGACCACAACGACAGCTCGCGCTACCGCACAGCCGCTATAGCAGCTGACTGTCTGGTCAAAATGTCTAAAGGCAATAGATGCAGCATGACATTAAGGGAATCTGTTCCTGTCTTATTGAATGCGCCTGAGATACACAAGCACGCCATACTCTGAACCTGTCGGTTGCTGAAGTGCCGGCCACCAGACTACAACACCATATCGCTTTTGTATACATTATATATCATGAAAGCCATAACTTACACGTTCTTGGGTCTGGGCTAGATGTGACAGCGACTCAATGTTCAATATAAACACCGCATGTCGTCGTGGTCCATCCACCTCATCCAAACGACCAACCTTCCAATCGGCGGTTGGAAGTCTGGGTTACATTCCTTTAGTCTGTTTAGTATAGACTCAGGATCAGGAGGGTTTGCAGGTATCTATGCATGTGCTCTAGGTTTAGCCGGTATGCCAATGCTCCTTTATCAAATCGGATAATAAAATCGAAGTGATTTCGATAAAATTATACTAAAAGTAGATCAGCACACTTTTCTCTTTTACGGGAAAATTTTCCGGATCATCTTATATCTCGAAGAGGTTACCACAATTGGTAATCAAAATCGTGTGATTGAATAGCTTGTATCGTGTCTGAATCTTTGGACTAAAGACAACAATGTATCATTTTGACGATTTTATATTTGTGGTTTAAAGATTTTATACCCTGCGCCACACTGTGGAACAGGGTATTTAAGTATTATATGTTTGCAACACCCGCCTGTCTGTGAACACATTTTTGTGATCAAAGTCTAGGTCGCAGTTTTATCGTCGTCAAATTTGGCAAACGTTTGTGTTTTGGGTCAGAATAGATCCCTATTAATTTTGGAAGAAATCCGTTCATATTTAGGTATAACTTTCACATATATCTTTCGCCCGATATGTACTTATACGACTCCTGAAGCCAGAGTTTTACTCCGATTTATGTGAAATTTTGTTCAAGGAGTAGAATTATCATTCTGTGCGTGCTAAATTTGGTTGAAATCTGTTCAGATTTAGATATGACCCCATATACACGCAAAGAAAAAAAACGTTTGGAAAACGTGCACCGAAAACGTTTTTCTTTTGTGAGAGTTTTTTGAATTGCTTCGAAAATTTTAAACTTTTTTCACCAAAAAAATTCGTTTGTTACAAAATTTTTATTTTTTCAATAAAAAGTTATTTTTGAAACAACAACACAGTCCATTTCGTTTATATCAAACACTGTTCTTTTCTGGCTTTAGGTCTTTAATAAGACACATTTTACAGTTCAAAATTTAAAAAACACAATGTAATGTTGAATATTTTTTCGGAATCTTCCGAACATATCTGAAATATATGTAAAAAAAAAACCAAAAAAAAAAACTTTTGTCGAAGCAGGGATCGAACCCACGACCCTTGGCATGCAAGTCGGACGTAGCAACCACTGCACCACGGTGCCAAACTAAATGTTTGTTTCTGTTAAATAAACTTTGTTTATTCGGTTCGTGGGCGCCGCAAGCTATGCTATATAAATATAACTTATATGGATAATTATCTATTGATGACCATAACAGGTACATAGCTCAGTGGTTAGTGTGTTGGCTTACAAAGTGCATGGTCCGCGGTTCGATTCTCCGTCCAGGCGAAAGGTAAAAAAATTTTAAAAATTTATAAAATCGTATAATTTCTTCTACATTGTTGGTATTACAGGAAAAGATGTTAAATACTAAAAAACCTCGTGGATGTGAGAAAGATGTGAGGGAAAATGCAATTGGCAAGAAAACAATGTTTTTTTGTCTTTATGAAATTGTTTTTACATCCTGGAAAAGAATAAACGTTTAACACAAAAAGTATATACTTTTCTTCCTAATGCACTTCCTTTCAACGAAAAGCAAATGAGAAACGAACTTTGTTTGTCTAAAATTTCGTTTGGGAGGAAAGAATTATTTTTTTGCGTGTATTTGTTTTTCCGATTTGGGCAAAAATTGCCAAAATACCCACATTTTCCTTTAAAACTCGACAACTTTTAAAAATGACTACAATTTTCCTATATTACTAATACATATCTATCCTCTGATAAATCATAAATGCAATTTTGTGAAGTTGCCTAAAATTTGCTGTATATTTAAATATATCCCATATTTATACCCTTCACCACTACTGTGTCCGTCTGTCTGTATATGTAATTTTGTGTGTAAAGTACAGCTCGCAGTTTAAGTCTGATCGTCCTCAAATTTGGCACAGAGGTTTACATTGGCTCAAAGACAATCGCTATTGATTTTGAAAAAAAATCGGTTCAGATTTAGATATAGTTGCCATATATATTTGTCACCGATCTGGTCATAATTGACGCATTTATAAACGTATTTTCTCAAAATATTTTGGGGCTTTCGTAAGATATGCAAAATATCAGCCAAATCGGTTCAGATTTAGATATAGCTCCCATATATATCTTTTGTCCGATTTGCACTTATATGGCTTCAAAAACCAGAGTTTTATTCTGATTTGCTTCAAATTTTGCACAAGGAGTACGTTTAATAGTATTGTTAATAGTGCTGAATTTGGTTGAAATCGGTTCAGACTTAGATATAGCTTCCATATATAACTTTTGCCCGAGTTGCACTATATGGCTTCAAATTCCAGAGTTTTGCCCTGAGTTGCTTCAAATTTTGCATAAGGAGTACGTTTAATAGTATCGTTAAGTGTGCCAAATTTGGTTGAAATCGGTTCAGATTTAGATATAGCTCCCCTATATATCTTTCGCCCGATTTACACCCATATGATCACGAAGGCCAAAATTATTCTCCCATTTACGTTTTTTGCTGAGATAGCAGGATTATTATTCTAACTATGCATGTCAAATTTGGTCAAAATTGGTCCATATTTAGATATAGCTCCCTGGTAGAATGTTTCATATTTTAGACCCATTTTCAATGGGAGTTTCCTCCAATTGACTCGATAGTTTGCACAGAGAATACATTAATATGCTATTGAAGTGTTTCGTCTTAATCTAATATGGCCAAAATACCCACATTTTACACAAAATTATGTGACGATTTCCCCATATCGTAGTCATATTCTACACACTGTATTGCCAAACTTTTCACGAATGGTCGAATTTTAAATAAAGATCCGACTTGTGGAAATATCACCCGAATTGGCCAAATAATATATCACAACCCACGATTGACCAATATCCTTGTAAAATCGCCACTGCTGAGTAGCAAAAATTTTAAATATTACTCAAATTGTCCTATATCTCGAATACATATGTCTCAATTTTTACCTTAGTATTTTCTTTATGTTTCATCCATATATCTGATTTATTATTTATTGTTTATTTGCAGGTAATGAAACAATTGCATAGCTGTAGATTGTCACAAGTACAGGTAACAATAAATACACTGAAAAAAATATTGTCGTGAGGTCAAAGATTTCGTGTCTTGAAAATACGAATGCAAATTTTGCTTAGCATAGAAGACGTATTTCTCTAATATAAAGTTTTTTTCCTTGTCCAAAAGTCGATAAACTTTTCAATGAAGTCGTATTGTCCTTATAATTAAGTGATTTGAATTAAAAATGGGTATCATAACATGAAAGAAAAAATGTTTGGGCTAAGGTCAACTTGACTTTAATAATTCAGAAAAATTCTTTAGATTTAATGAAATTGTCTTTAAATTAGTTGTCTTTTTGTATCTTGACTACAAAGCAAAAAATCGTTCAAATATAGGACATGTTTTTCAAAACTTTATTTTAAAGAAGTTTTTTACTTGAAACATAATATAATTTCTACTGGAATAATAAAGTTGTTTGGAAAATAAAGTTGTCGTGAACTCGTTTTTAAAGGACTTTGATAGCATATGAAGAAAAAAAGATGAGAAAGCGAAAAAATAAAATTTGTTTCCTAGAAGCAAGTACACAAAACCCAAATTTAAAAGAGAATTGTGTCTTAAAAGTATCCTTACTTGTATTCTCCGCTTCTTTGGCTCGGAATCAATACCAATTTTTTTTAAAGTAAAAAAAAAAGAAAAGTCCACTTAAAATTGCAAGGAAAATTCGGTGTACTATAGATTTTTTTAGATTGACAATTTATCAAAAAGTCGAAAGTTTAGATGCAACGTTTAAGTTATAAATAAAAAAAAACAAAAATCGGACGCAAATGCTTTTTCCAATATCAATGAATCAACTATAATGTAACTGACATTTCTATTTAGAAATATGTACCATTGTTAACTTTGTAACACTTCTTGTCACAGATTTTTACCGCCGGGTTTTAACATACATAACTAATCGTCGACTAACTTTTGAATACGATCGATTACTTAGTAGGATTCGTTTAGGGTATCATATATTGGACTCTGCCCGAGTTTATATCTTTTTCCCAAGAAACAATATTTCCCTGCTTTAAAACCAGGTTATCAGCATCCTTTATTGTATTCATGACTCATATTTTACAAAACCGAAATGTGTTTTTTTTTCTTTTTGGTACATTGTTATACTCTCTTCAATTCCTAGAGATATATTCCAATTAAAAAAATCCTCAAATCACACCACCATAAAAAACAGAAATAAATTAAAACAAAACAAAAAGCACTTGTCTTATATTTCCCAAAGTCAAGATAGCAATGAAATCACGAATATTCCTTCTCGTTACAAAGCCGGATAAAAGAAAATTTATGAAATTTGATGTTCTACGAAGTCATTAATTATTCCTACAGATTGGATTTTTTTTGTTCGTTTAATGAGCAGTGCCAGGTTGCATCCTGCCATTTTCCTAGAGTGTAAATTTGTAAGCAATCATTTCATCTGCCTTTCAAATTTAAATAAAGATGACACGTGAAAATGCACCATTATTTAGAGTTTTGCGTTTCCATGGAGTAGAAAATTTGCCATATAACTCAAATCAAATATTTAAACTGTCATTCGGCCTCTCCTATTCAAATTCTGTACATCCATTTAATAACACAGAAGGCTATTTGGAATTATTAATTATGAAAAATTATTGAAATGCCAGTACCGAAAAGAATTTACATATTTAATTTTTAAAGCCAAAGGGAATTGGTGGCTCAACAAGACGCCATGGAAACCAACTAGGGCAGGGATTCCCAAAGAATTTGGCATTTCGCCCCATACCTTTGATATATTTTCTATCACTAATCCATCATGTTCCTCTTGATTTTTACAAAACTATAAAGTTCAGCCCTATTATCCTGACTATATGCTTAATATTTTTATATCATCTATTGGGAAACACTGAATGGCATAATCTTGTAAAGTAAAAAAATAAATGAAAAAAAAAAAAAAAACACGAAGCAGCAGGCCGAATTATTTCTTATTTTCTCTTAAATTGCTTCCTATGGCGAAGCAGAAATGAAAATGTCTATAGGACAGAAAGAAAAAACATCGGTGGTACTCAAATTTAAAACATGGAAATTTTAAATAAAATACAATTAGTTAGCTTTTACGTTGAAAAAGAAATTAAATTCATTAACATTAAATTTTTAGCATAAGTGTGTCTAATTTTGTTGATTGTAAGATTTGAGATTCGGTCGGGTTCTGTTTTATAGATTTCATGTAATTCAACCTGTTTGAGTACCAACCAAAACAAGATGAATATTCTTTTGATACTAATTTATTTGGGAGCCACCGTGGTGCAATGGTTAGCATGCCCGCCTTGCATACACAAGGTCGTGGGTTCGATTCCTGCTTCGACCGAACACCACAAAATTTTTCAGCGGTGGATTATCCCACCTCAGTAATGCTGGTGACATTTCTGAGGGTCTCAAAACTTCTCTAAGTGGTTTCACTGCAATGTGGAACGCCGTTCGGACTCGGCTATAAAAAGGAGGTCCCTTGTCATTGAGCTTAACATGGAATCGGGCAGCACTCAGTGATAAGAGAGAAGTTCACCAATGTGGTATCACAATGGACTGAATAGTCTAAGTGAGCCTGATACATCGGGCTGCCACCTAACCTAACCTAACCTAACTAATTTATTTACAAAAATATTCTTCCTGTGCATCAGACCAACTGATCGTAGCACATAACTATCTCTTATCTACTTTGCTACGTTAAGATCCATACATCACACATGCGCTCTTATCAGCTACCCAGCAAAAATTTGGAAGTTCTTCTAAAGGCACAACTTTAAAAGCACATCCAAAAATGTCCTCCCAAAGATGTTCTTTATTTTAACTGCACAGGAAGTTCATTTGATTTAATTTTTTTATAAATCGCTGTTTTCATATTTTTAATGGAAAATTTAATTTTATTTTGTTTAAAATAGTCTAAAAACAGATTAAGAATCAATAAAATGGTACAAATTATTTAAATTTTCTAGAAAAATTGCGAATTTGTAAAATTATTTGATGTAAAACGTTCCAGACAAACGTTATAATGCATTAAAAATTACAAAAAAAACTGCAAAATTGTTTATTTGTCAAAATATCACAAATTTTCTTAATTCACATACAAAATACTGAATTCGCATCACACCTTAAGGAGTGATGCAAATTTTATTTCTATACAAAATTTTGTCAACATTTTATTTCTATAGAAAATTTTGTGAAATTTTCATTGCTATAGAAAATTTTGTCAACATTTTATTTCTATACAAAAAGTTTTTTCAAAATTTTATTTCTATAGAAATTTTTTTTCAAAATTTTATTTATATAGAATATTTTGTTAAAATTTCTATAGAAAACAGAAGTAAAATATTTCTATATATAGAAAATTTCAGTAGCTGTAGAAGAAGAAATTGGAAAATCTACCAAAACATCAAGAATTTACCAATCTGCCACACAGTAAAAATTCTACAATGTTTGGCAGAATTCTTCCACAGGAAGAGAGTTTGAGGAACGATCATGCTCAGCCACATTTGGCAAAATCAGTAAAAATGTATTTGAAAACACTGAAATGGGAAGTCCTACCCGACTAGTTCAGACATTGCCACATACACCGATCGACGACGCATTTCGTTCTTATGAGGAAGCCAAAAATTGAGCCGATGGAGTTAAAAGACGAGGCGGTTTTCGTCGCTGTAGCCGAAATAAATTCTGGTTCGAAAAAATCCAGCAGTTGTAACTATTACTATATTAAAACAAGTAAGGAAAGTCGGGCGGGGCCGACTATATTATACCCTGCACCACTTTGTAGATCTAAATTTTCGATACCATATCACATCCGTCAAATGTGTTGGGGGCTATATATAAAGGTTTGTCCCAAATACATATAATTTAAATATCAATCGATCTGGACAGAATTTGATAGACTTCTACAAAATCTATAGACTCAAAATTGAAGTCGGCTAATGCACTAGGGTGGAACTCAATGTTAGTAGAAAATATGGGAAACATTTAAATCTGAAGCAATTTTAAGGAAACTTCGCAAAAGTTTATTTATGATTTATCGCTTGATATATATGTATTAGAAGTTTAGGAAAATTAGAGTCATTCTTACAACTTTTCGACTCAGCAGTGGCGATTTTTCAAAATGTTGGTATTTTGACCATTTTTGTCGAAATCAGAAAAACTTATATATGGGAGTTATATCTAAATCTGAACCGATTTCAACCAAATTTGGCACGGATAGCTACAATGCTAATTCTACTCCCTATGCAAAATTTCAACTAAATCGGAGTTAAAAATTGCCCTCTGTGCTCATATGAGTGTAAATCGGGCGAAAGCTATAAATGGGAGCTATATATAAATCTGAACCGATTTCAATCGAATTTGGCACGCATAGGTACAATGCTAAATCTACTCCCTGTGCAAAATTACAACCAAATTGGGCCAAAACTCTGGCTATTAGAACCATATTAGTCCATATCGGACGAAAGATATATATGGGAGCTATATCTAAATCTGAACCGATTTCAATAAAATTTGGCACACTTAACTGCACTACTAATTGTACTTCTAGTGCAAAATTTCAAACAAATTGGGCCAAAACTCTGGCTTCTAGGACCATATTAGTCCATATCGGGCGAAAGATATATATGGGAGCAATATCTAAATCTGAATCGATTTCAACCAAATTTGGCACGCATAATTTGTGTGCATAATTTGTGTGCAAAATTTCAACCAAATTGGGCCAAAACTCTGGCTTTTAGGACCATATTTCGGGCGAAAGATATATATATGGGAGCTATATCTAAATCTGAACCGATTTCAATCAAATATTGCACACTTGACTATACTACTAATTGTACACCGAACTGATTCCTTCCAAAATCAATAGGGTTCTATTCTGACCCAAATTAGGAACATGTGCCAAATTTGAAGGCGATTGGACTTAAATTGCGACCTAGATTTTGATCACAAAAATGTGTTCACAGACAGACGGACGGACGGTCCGACTCAGGGACCCACCCTGAGCATTATTGTCGAAGACACCAAGTGTCTATCTCGTCTCCTTCTGGGTGTTACAAACATATGCACTAACTTATAATACCCTGTTCCACAGTGTGGCGCAGGGTATAAATATATTGGAAAATTCGGTAAATGAGATCTGTTTGTAAATTTTAATTTTATTTAACCCAATTTTAAAGCTGGATGACTTCCCAAAAATTGTCTTTACTTTTAGCGAAGATAGGTAAAAGTACATTTTTTTACTGAGATTTGCCCAAGAATATCCACTAAATAATGTTTGCCCTTATACGGTACAAGAAAAATATACATATATTTTTTTTTAAAGAGAGGTTTTAAACTTTCATTGCAATCTCCAGCCTGCCCATGCAATTAGTTTACCACGATAAATGATGATAGAATAAATGAGACTGACTGGCCTATGTTAAAAAACACCCTCGCTGCATTCATATTAAATAAGGACAATTTAAATGTAAATTGACCATATAAATACAACTTGGCTGGGCAGAATTAAAAATTAATCAAAAGAAAATATACACGAGAATATTAAATCTTTGTCGACACGCCCTCCATATCTCTCAGTCTCATCAGCTTTCCCCCAGCCTAAGGATTTGGCAAATACGAAAATGACAACGTAGTGGAAGATGAAAAGTGAAAAATCAACAAAAACAAAGCTGCTACGAAACAAAATTCCAATGAAATAAGTAGCAGTAGCTGTCTAACAGCAACAATTTTTGGGATAAAAGCAAAAAAAATACAAACTTACCTAATTAACATAATCCTCTATAGAGCCAGTGTTTCTTTCTTGGAGATGATATTGAAAACCAATGTTAGTTCTTTTTTCCTGGAACTGTTGATGGTTCTATGATGATGTTGATGCTGAGCTTAAGTCTTTCACAGAAGTCCAAATAGTGAAAGCAGCAAGAAGATTAATTTTTTCTTCTTTATTTTTATCTTATTTTTGGTTCATATACATTCAGTGCACGGTAAAGCTATCTGTGTATTATTTGTCACCAAGTTTCTAGCCGGCTAGGATATTATGGTAGATGAAGACAGACACCTTATTCAAAAAGAAAGTTTTCAAAGATTTTCGTTTTTTTTTCGAAATTTTTTGAGTTGTTTTTCCTATTTACTGGTAAATGAGGAAGCAACACAATTTTGTAGAATATCTTTAGGCTGAATTTACAGTCACTAAGTTTTTGCGTTACTTTTTCCTTCTTGATTTGGTTTTGTTTTCCTTATGGGCTTGTCGATAACTTTCTTTGTTTCCTTTACAATTTGTTTAAATTTTTCACGGTGGTCTCTTCTTCTGCTTCTTCGTCGTTTTTTGACAAATTAAAACTTTTCACTTTTTTGAAATTTTGTTACTTTGTTTTTCAAAAGTCGGTTATAACTTTTTTTGTTCAAAGATATTTTTAGATGTTGTCATTGTTGTTGTTCTGCTGCTGCTGCTGCTGGCGTACTTTTAAACTTTCATGTTGATTTACTTCTTAAACGTTTTACTGCGAAAGTAGACATTTTCTTTAGTATTTATTTTTTATTTATGGCCTATCATTTAGGCGTTTTATTTATAGCATACTTTTAGGTGTCTCATGTTTTATAATGGCAAATGAACGCTTCATGTTTTATAATGTACATGAGAATACAACGTAACGACTTTGCATATAGGAAAGGGAGGAAACAACAACAAATGGAGAATTTTAGTAAATTTTTTATTCAGATAACACTAGCCAACAACCATTTTGTGAATCGTTTCTTTTTTCTGTCGATTGGTTTTCGAGATATAATTTTTTTAATTTTTTTTTTTTTAATTTTTGGAGGTACACCTACAATTTTGAGCATATCTTTCGTTTTCTTTGACCTTTTTGATCCTAATACTACTCAAATTAAAGAAAATTGAGCCGTCTACAACTCATTCTCAGAAAATTTTCAAATCGGGTAAGTAGTTTGGATGTTAGCGGCTTAAAAAGGTAAAAAAACGGCGTTTTTTAAGTAAAAATGTGGCAAAAAACATATAAAAATTCATATAAAATATAAAAAAACGGCAATTTTTTGTTTTTTTACGTGTAGCTGGAATCTTTACAAAGAAATTAAGCCCTTACTTAACAAAATCTGACAACAAAAAGTAAGGGCTTAATTTCTTTGTAAAAATTCTAGCTACACGTAAAAAACAAAAAATTGCCGTTAGAAAGTTTTTTATATTTTATATGAATTTTTATATGTTTTTTTGCCACATTTTTACTTAAAAAACGCCGTTTTTTTTACCTTTTTAAGCCGCTAACATCCAAACTACTTACCCGATTTGAAAATTTTCTGAGAATGAGTTGTAGACGGCTCAATTTTCTTTAATTTGAGTAGTATTAGGATCAAAAAGGTCAAAGAAAACGAAAGATATGCTCAAAATTGTAGGTGTACCTCCAAAAATTAAAAAAAAAAAATTAAAAAATTATATCTCGAAAACCAATCGACAGAAAATTTTTTAAAAATCATTTTCGTGTTTAGTAGGTCATAATCAATAAGAAAAAATATGCTAGAAACAATTCACAGAGAAAAGTTTGTTATTTGTTGCCTAGTGTAATAGAGAAGAAAGAAAAACACCATTACCCAGTGAATTAAATGGCTGTCTCAAGACATTTTGCAATATTGATGGGAAACTGAATAACATAAACAAATTTGCATTACAAAATTTAATGATATAAGCATACTGGTTTGATTTTATGCGACAAAGGAACTGGAGGAAGAGCGATCTCACTTAACTCTATTTTTATGTGTGTGGTGATTTTATCATTGAAAAATATTTGTAATATTACAAATCCTATAATCAAGTTCTTACTCATGTCCCGATAAGGTAGTTTTTAAATATTCATTAATATTGTAAAGTTTCATGTTGAAGATTTTTATTTGCATGATCGCCTGATATCAATGCTTCTTACGTCCAAACGCATGATTTTGCCTACACTGAAAAAGTTTGACCGGTTCAAAAGATTTTGTCTTTACACTAATGATTGTGGTGTTGATTCCGAGCCAAGGAAGAGGAGAATTCTCTTTTAAATTTGTATCGTGTGTACACTCAACAAAAAGTTTACTTTAATCCAAAGATTTTGGTATTGATTCCGAGCCAAAGATACGGCTTCTTTAAAATAAAGACATTTTTAGCGACCTATCTCGCTTTAAAATGTAGGATCAATAAAATTAAAATTAGGATACAGATCTCATTTATCGAATTTTCATTCTCTTTTCGCTGTATATTAATAAAGCTATTCACTTACAAACAAATGTCAAATTTTAACCGATAGTTCAAATAAAATTAAAAATTAATTATTAATTAAGATAAACCAAAGATGCTAAATCCTCAATGTTATTTAAAGCGTTTTTATATTAAATCTAAAGATTCAATATTTCAGTTATTTTAAAGACGATTTCTTTAAATCAAAAATGTGCTTCTTTATTTTAGAGAAAATTTGCCTTAGTTTAAAGTCATGCGACTTTGCCTTAGTTAAAGACATGGGAAGCAAATTTCCAAAACTTGTGTCGTAAATTTAATGAAAACAATTTTTGAAGAAAAAATTGTAAACTTAATTTTAATTAAATTTTCTTTATTTTAATTGAATTTTTCATTAATAGTTTGTAAATTGCGCATCTTAAAATTTAGGTTGGTAATCTTTAATATGACGTAAATATTTTTTTCAGTGCAAACTCAATCATCTTTTATAAATATTTTGGTGACATTTTTTCTATGCAATATCAAGTAGGCAAAACTCAAATCTAAAGGAGAAAACTATAATTCTCTTTTTGTGATATATTAAAAAAGTTTTAATAATCGAAATTATAACAGATATTTCAATGTAAAACACGATTTCTTATTTTATTTTAATCCAAAGATGCAAATCCTCAAAATATGTAATGACCTATATATGAAGGCCTATTATTTCAGCCTCACTTAGACTATCCAGTCCATTGTGATACCTCAGTTCTGCAGCCCGATTCTATGTTTAGCTCAATGCTAGCAGACCTTTTTTTATAGCCGAGTCCAAGCAGCATTTCACATTGCGTCGAAATCGCTTAGAGAAGTTTTGAAACACTCATCATGGGAAATTTTTTTTGAAGCAAAGATTATAAACCTTCTGTTAGGTAAAATTTCATTATTTGAAAGAAATTTGTCCTTAACCCTTAAATGCACAAGATCACCGATTCCTCCGAAAAAATATATAATATGCAAATTGGTAAAAAACATCAGCATACCACATTTTTTTCAAAAAAAAAACTTAAGTGTTTTTGTTTTAAATACACTCAAAAAAATTTACTTGGATCCAAAGATTTTGACCTTCCTTTAAGGATTTTGGTATTGATTCCAAGCCGCATCTTTGGCTTAAAATAAAGAATTTTTTTTGCGACATATCTGGCTTTAAATTTAGGATCTATATAATTAAAATTAGGATACAGATCTCATTTATCGAATTTTCGTTCTATTTTTCCGGAATATTAATTAAGCTATTCACGTACAAACAAATGCCAGTTTAAAACTCCAAATTATGACGGATACTTCGAAGTAAAAAAATATTTTTTTAATTCCAAAAAAACTTTAAACCAAAGACACCAAATCCTTAAAATAAGTTTTAGCGTTTTTATCTTTAATCTAAAGATTCAATACTTCAGCTATTTTAAGGACGATTTCTTTAAATCAAAAATGTGTTTCTTTACTTTAAGGAAAATTTACCTAAGTTTAAATATATGAAACATTAACGAAAGGACGCAAATTTTCAAAATGTGTGTCCTAAATTTAGTGAGAAAAATTTTTGAAACAAAGATTATAAACTTTCTTTTAATTAAAATTTTTATTTAACTTCCAATTTGCAGATTTTTTGATTTTTTTTTTTTCTAAAATTTGATTTTCAATTTTCACTACAAACTTTCTGAAAAAAATATACCTTTAAAAATAGCGTTATGATGTTCTCAATGGATTAAACTTGATTTTAACGAATTCGCTTAAAATTTTAAGACGTACGAACCTTTTTTCTGGTTGTATCTTAAAAGATACAGTGCCCATTTAAGGGATAATATTTGGTAAATTAGTTTTCCTAATATTTACACTACATAATCTTTCATATCAGGTCAATATTTTTTTCAGTGTATATATCACCGTGGTCCAATGGTTAACATGCCCGCCTTGCATACATAGGGTCGTGGGTTCAACCCCAGTTTCGAGCGAACACCAAAAAGTTTGACAGCAGTGGTTATCCCCTCTCAGTAATGCTGGTGACGTTTTTGAGTGTTTAAAAGCTTCTCCAAGCGGCCCTATAAAAAGGAGACCCCTTGTCATTGAGCTAAACGTAGAATCGGCCAACACTCAGTCTGAAATATCGGGCTAACACTGTACCGAAGCGAACCTGTCACTCTAGAAACTGGCCTTAATGTAAAGCGGCCGCATTTTTGGATGGAAATCAATACAAGAATCCTTAGAGATGGTCAATTTTTTTGAGTGTAGAAAGGTGCATTGTTCAACACGAATACTTTTTGTTTTTCAACTTAACTAATTTGTAGAACTAAAAAATATTTTCATAATTTTTTTAGACTCAAATACCATCGAATGAAAAATATTTCGATTTCCCTTCCATTAAATGCACATCGCATAGAGGTCTCTTTAAAGCCATTGCGAATTCTTTAAGTCTCACCATTTAGAATTTATATGGCATGGATGGCAAAAACACTTTTGCGATCATCCAAAAGTTGAATGGCTTGTTGGTTGGATGCCTGTGTATATTTTTGTTGCTATTTTTTGTCTGTAGAATGTGTCATTTCAAGCGGAAGCTTTCCTGGAAAATTTACAGTTTTGTAATTTTCCCTCCGATTCCACACTTTTCGCATTTACTCGTATAGTCACAACACTTCTGCTTCTTCGTCAGTGGTTCGATGAACGCGATTCTATGGGCATGTGCGTATGTGTGTGTGTGTAGGTTTGTGACTAAGTCCTTTTTCCAACCCATAGCATTACAAGTGAGTTCATAACGTTCTGTTTCTTGCTTAAAACATGGCCTACAATCAGGCGGCGGCAAAGCAAATCGTAAGCAGCCAGGCTGTCTGGCTGGGCTCATTAAAGAGTAAAAAACGAGAGTTTTTGTGAAGGCTAACCACCCAACAGGCAAACATGAGACTCCTTTCATCCATGCCATACTGAGGAAAGGAGATCGTAGACGCACGCCAAACATCCATCCATAAGGGGGTCGTTTGTATCTAAAGGAAATGTATCCTTTAAATACTCAACTCAAAATTAATCTAGATATCGATGGCATGTTCTACAGAATATGTTAATGCTTTGTTTTTGTGACAATTAGCAGATTCACCAGGCAGGAGAGGGGGAGGGAGTCCCAAACAACTCATTCGAAATATTTTTGTAAATGTGGACGAGTATATCGTTTATGTGTACACAAATAGGCAAACATGCGGAACAATTTTGGCGACAAAAGACTAGAAGAGTTCACAGGCTTTTTGTGATAATGATTTATTTTATCTACAATCTTTTAATGGCACTAAAAATAGATCTCCAAAAGCAGTGAGTCCCAATCAAATATGTACTCGTATATCCAATATTGGTTGAACTGACAATATGACAATGCCTAAAAGTATGCCAGAGATTTTATTGTTGCAATATCCCCAGTTATATACAATGGTAAAGCAAACATTGATTAAGTGTGAAAGAGGGTCATACTTTGTGAAAGTGTAAACCTAAATGGGTAGTGTGGTGGGGGCGGGCGATATTTATGGTCTACAATGGACAAACTTTAAAAGGTTAAAGGTGATTGTATTTGGATTTTGTGAATTTGACCTGCATAGACTACAATCATCGAAATTATTTATTGACCACAAGGTAAATAAAACTTTGTGTATAAAATAAATTGGGGACATCATATTTGATAGTTTTTATTTTTATGATGTTTGATAGTAAATTAAAATCTTGCATTAAAATATCTTCAGTGAGGCCAAAAATTTATAAAATTTGGATATACTTTATCAAAACTTATTATAAGTTAGTGCATATGTTTGTAACACCCAGAAGGAGACGAGATAGACACATGGTGTCTTTGGCAATAATGCTCAGGGTGTGTCCCTGAGTCGATATAATCATACAGGGAGTAGATTTAGCATTGTAGCTATGCGTGCAAAATTTGATTGAAATCGGTTCCGATTAAGATATAGCTCCCATATATATCTTTCGCCCGATATGAACTTATATGGCCCCCAGAAGCCAGATTTTTGGCCGAATTTGGTTGAAATTTTTCATTAGGAGTACAATTAGTAGTATAGTCAAGTGTGCAAAATTGGATTGAAATCGGTTCAGATTTAGATATAGCTCCCATATATATCTTTCGCCCGATATGGACTAATATGGTCCTAAAAGCCAGAGTTTTGGCCAATTTTGGTTGAAATTTTGCACAGGGAGTAGATTTAGCATTGTAGCTATGCGTGCCAAATTTGGTTGAAATCGGTTCAGATTTAGATATAACTCCCATATATATGTTTTTCTGATTTCGACAAAAATGGTCAAAATACCAACATTTTCCTTGTAAAATCGCCACTGCTTAGTCGAAAACTTGTAAAAATGACTCGTAATTTTCCTAAACTTCTAATACATATATATCGAGCGATAAATCATAAATAAACTTTTGCGAAGTTTCCTTAAAATTGCTTCAGATTTATTTTTTTTACTAACATTGTGTTCCACCCTAGTACATTAGCCGACTTAAATTTTGAGTCTATAGATATTGGTGAAGTCTAGCAAATTCTGTCCAGATCGATTGTTATTTAAATTATATGCATTTGGGACAAACCTTTATATATAGCCCCCCACCACATTTGACGGATGTGATATCGTATCGAAAATTTAGATCTACAAAGTGGTGCAGGGTATAATGTAGTCGGCCCGCCCGACTTTAGACTTTCCTTACTTGTTTTTTATTTAAATATTACACCCTTCAAGCTCTTGTTCGAAAATGGAACCTTTAAAAGGTAACATAAACTGCCGAAAGCCTAGTTGGACGGACACAAAATGTAAACTGTTTTATGGAAAAATAGCAAGTGTTTGGATTTCCTACTGTCGAAAAGTTGTAAACGTCGAAAACATCATATATCTGTAAAAAAACGTAAATGTCAAAATGTCAATGTTACAGGATACTTAGATTTGATTTCAAACTTTTTTTTTAATATCCCTTAGTATGAAAACGCCATATTGAAGAATTTTTCATAATAATATTTTTGCCACGAATCCGGCATTTGAAAAATGTCTGATTGCAACCAGACCCCTTTTCCACTGGGCACTGTGGGCACGTGCCCAGGGCCCCGCGATAGATAAGGGCCCCTAGTTCCTGCCAGATTGCTGAATTATATTATATGTATACAAAACTATATACAATTCAAATTAAAAAACGTATACAATTCAAATTCTTATTTTGTGAAAAACTAAGTATTTTACGAATGTTTACGACGTTTTTGGCGTATGGTAAAATACGTCGTAATTGTATGTCAAATATTGAACTAGACTCTATTTCTTTTTTTTAGGATTTCTTTAATGCCTTGTGAAATTAACGAGAATTTTTATTTACGAAATTCTCCCTTCTAAAAAGCAAAAAAAAAAAATAAAAATAAAATCATTGGCGCTAATTCATTACCACATTAACAACTACGTCACTGAAATGTATACCCACGTTTAGTTCATAAAATTTTTGAGACATACTGAGAATAAAAATTTGGGAAAATTTAAATGGGCTGGAGAAAATTTAATTAAAAACTGAAGAGGTTGAGCTCTTCTATCAGATAGGTTGGAAATTATAACTATTCAATTTTTTTCAATTTGTAAATTCATCTTTATTAGTAGTTTTTTTTTAATGCTATATACATATTTTCGAGATCTTATGTACACACAAAAAAATTTTGTTCTGATTCAATCACGAAATTAATTGATCCAATTAATTTTTTCTTTTGGGAGCCACCGTGGTGCAATGGTTAGCATGCCCGCCTTGCATACACAAGGTCGTGGGTTCGATTCCTGCTTCGACCGAACACCAAGAATTTTTTTCAGCGGTGGATTATCCCACCTCAGTAATGCTGGTGACATTTCTGAGGGTTTCAAAGCTTCTCTAAGTGGTTTCACTGGAATGTGGAACGCCGTTCGGACTCGGCTATAAAAAGGAGGTCCCTTGTCATTGAGCTTAACATGGAATCGGGCAGCACTCAGTGATAAGAGAGAAGTTCACCACTGTGGTATCACAATGGACTGAATAGTCTAAGTGAGCCTGATACATCGGGCTGCCACATAACCTAACCTAACCTAATTCATTTTTTAATTGAAATGTCTTCAATCATGAAAATTATAGTATCAATCACAGTTTTAAGTGGAAATTAAAAAAATACTTGATTAAAAAATTAATTGATTTTATTAAAAATTTTCAATTAATTTTTTAATTGATTCAATTAAAAATTTAATTGATGTTGAATACCAAACTCAATTAATTTTATCCATTGCCAACGTAACTATTTTCAATTACTTTCTTAACTGACTTAGTGTTTTTAGTTTGATTAAAAATTGATAGTTTGATATAAACTTTTAGTTAAAAATTAAAAAACGTCGATCACTTCCGAGTTTGATTAAAAAGTTAATTGTATCAATTAATTTTTTAATTAAAAATTTTAAAATGTTTAATCATTGACATAATTAGCTTAATTTTTCTATCTTCATTAAAAAGTTAATTGTATCAATTACCCAGCAAAAAAATTTGGAAGTTCTTCTACACTGAAAAAAATATTGTCGTGAGGCCAAAGATTTCATGTCTTTAAAACACGAATACACATTTTGCTTAGCATAGAAGACGCATTTTTCTAAAATAAAGTTATTTTCCTTGTCCAAAAGTAGATAAACTTTTCAATGAAGTCGTTTTGTCCTTATAATTAAGTGATTTGACTTAAAAATGGGTATCTTAACATGAAAGAAAAAATTTATAGGCTAAGGTCAACTTGACTTTAATAATTCATAAAAATTCTTTAAATTTAATGAAATTGTCTTTAAATTTGTTGTATTTCTGCATCTTGACTACAAAGCAAAAAATCGTTCAAATATAGGACATGTTTTTCAAAACTTTATTTTAAAAAAGTTTTTTACTTCAAACATAGCATAATTTCTACTGGAAGTCGAGTCCTAATTTGGAAAATAAAGTTGCCGTTAACTCGCTTTTAAAGGACTTTGATAGCATATGAAGAAAAAAAGCTGAGAAAGCGAAAAATTTAAATTTGCTTCCTAGAAGCAAGTACACAAAACCTAAATTTAAAACAGAATTGTGTCTTAAAAGTATCCTTACTTGTATTCTCCGCTTCTTTGGCTCGGAATCAATACCAAATTTTTTAAAGTAAAGACAAAATCTTTGGAACCGAGTATGCTGTTTTTTCAGTGTAAAGGCACAACTTTAAAAGCACTTTCAGAGGATGCACTCCCAATGATGTTCTTTATTTTAACTACCCAGAAGGTTGTTTTGATTAAATTTTTTATAACTTGGTTTTTCATACTTTCAATGGGTAATTTTTACTTTTTTTGCTTCAAAGAGTAAGAATTCATAAAATGGTACAAATCATTTAAATTTAAATTTAAATCGACAAAAAATGCTAAATCCAATCCGAAAAAATTGTGAATTTTTGAAAATATTTGAGGTCAAACGTTTCCGACGAGCGTTAGAATCCAATAAAAATTATAAAAAGTTATAAAAATTATTTATTTGACAAAATATCGCAACTTGCGGATCCAAAAAGAAAATTTTCATTACTTTTTTGGCGACGCTTTTTTGCTGGGTAATTTATTAATTGAAAAAATTTTCAACTTCAATCAGCTTTTTAATTGGAAACATTTTGGTGATATTTTTTTCTGTGTATATATATTACAGCGAGTGATGGAATTTTTATTTTATGATTAGCGCATTTTACAAATCTTTTCAAAGGAAAATAGGGGTAAAATCTTTATATGAGACTGGAGAAGAAGTTCAAATACAAATGGAAAGCAACAATATATAGGAAAATTTTACAAAAGCGTAAACAGAAATATATATTGCACTTTATATTTGGTGAATGTTATTCAGTAATATTATTGTGATAATTCTCTACAACCCCTTCTCAAGGAATAAGAGGACTGTGTGTTTGTATGGTAGTACTCGTAGTTTTGACTGATTCGTTTCATCAAATCAGAGATGTTCTCATATCGAGTACGTACACTGTTAGAAAAATATGTTTTTCATATGTTCCGATATAAACAAAATGTGTTTCGGGCACAATTTTTTAACACAATATATTTAAGTGCAAAAATGTAATGTTCCTAAACTAGCATTAAATGTTTGGGACACATATGTTAATATGTTAGAATATAATATGTTTGGGACAAGAATGTTTCATAAAAATAATATGTGTGAATGTAAACATATAAAAATATACCAAGTTAGAGCAAACATATATATGTTTTATTCAGGGAGCGACAGAGAGAGAGAGAGAGAGAGAGTATAGAGAAAGAACTAGATATGGAAACCGGGAGGGTTGACGAAAGATATCAATATAACACAGCCAGAGAATAAAAGAGAGCAATTTCTGTGTAACTGTTTGTATGTTGTTTCGGTGAACTGTTTTATGTGTTCATTTGTTTTGGCTATGCGCGTATGATGTTAATACGGCTTCGCCAAAAATTTGATATGCTTAAGTCTAAATATTATTCAATTTGAATATTAAATTGCGTGTTCGGAGTAAAGAGAATAACCATTTAAAAAAACAGCATGTGTTTTTGCTTTGAGAGCAGCAATTTGAGCATGTGTGGACATGTGTTTTGTTTATCATTTTGGCATTATGGGCACAACTTAGGAAGAAGGAAATAAAAAAAAAAAAACAAAAAAAAAAACAAAAAAAAACAGTGGTCCAATAGGAGTTGAGTTGAAAATAAGTAGTCCAAGAGGAGTTGACGGAAACTTTCAAAAATAAAGCGGGCAATAACATAAGTTCGAGTTTTGCGCTAAAAGTATTTTTCATTTTAGGGGCAAAACTCGAATCTTTAAAAGCAGAATAATCTACCTTTTATGGCAAATTGTATTCTAACTTGGTGGGGAATGATTCAAAGCAACAATTGAAAATATTTATTTTCTTTAAAACAAATTATTAAAGAAAAGAAAACGTGAAAACATTACCATTTTAGAGCGATAATGCCAACCTAATACCTTAAAAGTAAAAATGAAATTAAGTACAAAATTATTCGTTAATAAATATTCATATTTATTTGTATTTCTAAATACGATCAATTTTAAATGGTGTTAAATGATAGTAAAAAATAATTCACGCCTAAATAAATTTATGTTTATATTGTAAACCTATTTATTTTTATACTCGACTTTCTTCTTTTGTTAGAGTTTTTGAATTTCATCGAAAATTTCAAACTTTTATACCAAAAACAATTTTTGTTACAAACTTGTTATTTTTGCAATAAAAAGATATTTTATCTAAAAGCTCAGTTCATTTCGTTTATATCAAGCACTGTTCTTTTCTGACTGTAAATCTTTAATAACACACATTTCGAAGTTTCATTGTAAACATTTTATTTAGTAATATATAAATTAAAAAAAAAATGGTGTTCGGTCGGAGCAAGGATTGAATCCAAGGATTGCTCAACGTGGCCAATAAATGTATGTTTCTGTTGAATAATGTTTTGTTTGTATCGGCTCGTGGGCGTTGCAAACTATGCTATATAAATTTAACTTATAACGATAATTGTCTATTGGTGACTATAACAGCTACGTAGCCCAGTGGATATTGTGTTGGCTTACAAACTGTATGGTCCTCGGTTCGATTCTCCGTCCAGGCGAAAAGTAAAATTGAATAATTTCTTCAGCATTCTTTGTATTACAGAAAAAGGTCCTAAGAACTAAAAAATCTCGTGGAAGTGAGAAAGATGTGAGGGAATATGCAATTAGACAGAAATAATTTTTATTTTTTTAGCACAATCTATTTTGGGAGAAAATTATTCCCAGAATATAATATTTTTGGGCTCAAAATGCTTCCAAACATATAATATGTTCACATAAAACAAACATAATTATGTTTCGGCAAAATACAATAATATATGTGCTTCCTGCAAAATATGTTTGGAACATATGTTAGAGAAGCAATTTTTTTTGAGGGTGTAGGTGCAGAAGTTCTGTTGGATATCTCCAACGAAGATTATTGATAATTTTAAGGCATTTGTTTTGAACTACCTATAACTTCTTGGTGTGTGATTTTGCTGCTTTATACTACAAGGGACATGCAAAAGTTGGCGTTGGTCTAATTATAGGCATACATTTTAGGTTCTTGTTTCTAAAGTTGAGATGTGAACGATAGTAATGGACAAAAGACTTTAATATTTTTGAGCCTTTTTTGTCAAACGTCAATTTTTATCCAGATGAATTCCTAAGTATTTCACCTCATCAAGAATTGGAATTTGATCATCGCAAATCGATATGTCACAAGCAGGAAGGCGCTTAGGTGACTTATTAAAAGGAGATAAATAGCTTGCATTAATATTAATTTTCCATTTTTTAAAGTATTTAGTACAGCTAACTAGCCCTTTTTCCATTTTTAGTAGTTAGTTGAATCTTTATTATTTATAAATTCATCTATATAATTCAATGTTTAAAAAATTTGATTGATATAATACATTAAATAAAGATTTTACGGCTATGACTTAACGTCGTCAGCCTGAGTACTTGTAACGTGTAATGTGTTAATTAAAGAACATATTATTCAAAAAGAAATAAAAAACAAAAAAATTATGCAAACTCTCTGATAATCAAGTCACGGTGTCATAAGGCTGCTTTAAGATAGACCATTGACAATTCGGAAATCAACTTCTTGTTTTATGGATAAAAGATGAAGTCGATTTTTGTAGTCTTTAAAGTCGAGCAATTAACTTTGGAATTTTTTGAAAATAAAGTCAAATCGACTAATCCCTTTTTTGATATTAGTAAACATCGCCTAATCGACTTTTTATTGTGATTAAAATCGACTAATCGAAATGTAAGGAAAAAGTCGTAGAATCGAATTTGGTCGTCTTTATACACGATTTCTACTGTATATTAAAAATGCTCTTCTGTACTCAAAAAAGTTTACCTGTATCCAAAGATTTTGACCTTCCCTTAAAATAATAACAGTTTTTTTGCAGTTATTTAGCTTTAATTCTAGTCTCTACAAATTTAAAATTAGAATACATATCTCATTCATCGAATTTTCATTCTCTTTTTGCGGCATATTAACAAGCCGTTTCACGTACTAATCTAAATTGTATCAAATCCTTCAGAGTATGAAATATGGTATTAATTTCAAAAAACATTGAATCAATGATGCAGAATCCTTAATCTTTAACTGGTGAGTTAAAAGTTTTTTGCGTACTTTGTGACGTGTATACTATTTTTCGCTTATAAAGTTTACTTTTGGATCATTATTACATGTTTTAATTAGAACACTTCATACTTAATGAGAATAAAACAATATTTCCCAATAGTATATGTACCTTTCACGAGTCTCATTCTTAATACAAAAATAATGCCCAAGCCCGCCTTTAGGCTTTTAGTAAAATACACCTTAAGACAACAAAAATGGGCAAAATAAAAAGAAAACTTATTTGAAACTATTCAAGAGGCTTTGCAGCACATGCTGAAATTTACCGTATAAATTTTTCTTGCTTAGTTCTCTTGCTTTTGTGTCGTTAACATTGAAAATTTAATCAGCTGGCAAAAAAAAATTGGGGCATTAGAGGGTTAGGTCAATATTTGTTCAGTGTATATGGTGTAAAATAAGTCATGGTCTATATTTGAACTTTTTTTAGTTTTAATCCAAACATTCAATATCCCAGTTAAGTTAAAGTTAATAAAATATATTTTTCTTTACTTTACGGGAAGAAATTATGAGAAATTCGTCTTACTTCAGAGACTTTAACGAAGGGGTGCAAATTTCGAAGATTTATGTCAAATTTAATGAAACAAATTTTAAAATAAAAATTATGAACCTTCTTTAATTCAATCCTTAATGTTGTGTAAATTGCATGTCCCAAAAATTAGGATACACAATCCTTCATATTAAGACAATATTTTTTTTTATCAGTCTTAAGGCTTAATTTTCACTTCGCGTGAAGTTTATTTGACAAAATAAAGAACACACATAGTTTCTATAGGGGAGCTTAGATTTTGGATAGAAACTGAAAAAGTAAATTACAGTATAATTTTCAAAGTTTTTTCTAATATTTTAAATGAAATCCGAAATATTAAAATAGTATTAGAATTAATGGAAATCAATCAATCAAGCGAGTGCTTAAAAAGTTGTTTCAGCCCTACGACAATCCCATGAAAAGTTCATTGCTCCCGATCCTATTTTGCACCACTTCAGAATCCAAAAGGAACAATGTGAATTACTTTTGTGGGCGTACTTTTTTGCTGGGATACTATGACCTAATTTGTAGAACATATCTTAGTTTTTGATATTGATATTAAATTTGTTAGAATTGTGTGTAATATCATTCATATATTTGAAGTAAGCAAAAATGTTTAAAATAAAAAGATATCTAATTTAGAATGTACTAAAATATGGATTAACTATTTTCATTTTATATTCTTATTAAATCTCTTGAAGTTTTAAACAGAAATAGAAATGATACAAAAAGGTTACTCCAAATTTTTGAGTTAAAGCAGCTTATTTCTATTACACTTTGCTGTTGAATGTTTGTAGAATTATTTTCTATATACAACTTTGCCACTAATACATATTCTCTATAGTTGGTAAAGCTGATATGAATTATACGAACTTTGAACTTAAAACTTTTTTAATTACAGACATTGGAAAACACACACACACACACACTTAACTACATACGCCAATGACTATAGCAATCGTTTGCTTTAAATAATTTTGGAAAAATCCTTACATATACCATGTGTAGTAAGGATAAGGTATTTTAAAGTTAGACATTTGCCAAATTTTGGTATTCGCAATTCAAATTAAAATAATTAAATAGTTTTACGGGTTTGAATGCTAAACACAAAAATATTACTTTACTTTACTTTACTTTACTTTATTTATAACCAAAAACTTAAAATTGATTTGAATTTCCAATTTTTTTTTTTGGGAATAATGATTAAATGATTCCCAAGGACTAGTGTTAACCTTAAGTGATTGTGAAATATGCCAAACCTAATGAATACACGGATGAAAAAGACTGTTTTTCATATGTTTGGCTATAAACATTATATGTTTGGAACACAAACTTTTAAACACAATATTTTTGAGTGCAAGCATATAATGTTCATAAACTAGCATAACATGTTTGGGACATATATGTTAATATGTTAGAACATATTATGTTTGGGACATAAAATGTTTGTAAATATAATATGCTTGGATGCAAACATATATTAATTTAGAAATAGCCTATAAACATATATGTGTTTAGTAGCTTGGAGCGCTATTTAACAGGGAGCGATATTGAATTAAGTTGGTGGTTGTTGCTTGTTATTACAAAATTAACATTTTATTTTTCCTTGGGCAATTGATCAGCTACTTCTTTGATCCTTACAAACTGTGTGGTCCGCTGTTCGAATCCCCGTCCGGCAAAAGGTAAAATTAAAATAAAAAAAAATCATAAAATTGAATAATTTCTTCTACAATGTTTGTATTACAGAAAAAGGTGCTAAGAACTAAAAAATCTCGTGGAAGTGAGAAAGATGTTGGGGAATATACAATTGGGCAGAAACAAAATTTTGAGGTCGAAAACCTATGTTGTTAGCACCTATGTATATTACCTGTTTATTTTCATAATTCATTATGATTGTAAATATATAAATAAATAAATAAAATTTTGAGCACAATATTGTTTGGGAGAATTTTTTTTAAGCATATAATATTTTTGGGTGCAAAATGCATCCAAACATATTATATGGTCACATAATAACATATTGTTTTTTGGAAGACAACATTATTGAATTTGGATGCAAAAATACAAAATGTTTGGAACTTAGACTACCCTAACATATATTGTTTAGACCAATATGCTTTCAAACATATTATATATTGGTAGAGATCAAACATATAAATGTTTGGGCAATACCCAAAAATGTATATGCTTGAAGCAAAATATGTTTGGGAGTATATGTTACAGAAGCGATTTTTTGTGAGGGTGTAGTCACCGAGAAAATCCCATTGGATGGTTTTCACAATTCAAGTACATTTGTTCATGAACCACATGCATATGGCGTCAGATAAATAAAAAGGTGATCCAATTGAGAAAGCAGAAATGAATCTTAGACTAGCGTGTCCGCTATTCGAATAATCGGTGTAAATGTCTTAAAAGTTTCTCCTATTTAAATGCATTATTAAATGTTCAGTTATAACAAAAATTTATTAAGAATATCAAATAACTATAACATCCCCAGGAAGCTTTCAGTAAGAATTTATGCGCAAACAAAGTTTCTTAGTACTAATACTGTAAATAAATTTGTTACTCTACACTGAAAACATATTGTTGTAGGTAGGTTGAAATAGCAGGCGCATTTCTCTGATACAATAATTTAGCGACGAATTTCTGCTAAAACGTGGATAACTTAGTAAAGTTGAGTTATATTTTTATAACCTTCACCACTACTGTGGTACAGGGTATTTTTGTTCTAATTTACGTCTATGAAGGAAAGCAATGAACTAAAATTTGTTTCCCAATAGTTAAAAAAGCCGAATTCTCTATATCTACACCAAAAAGTATCACAGATAGTTTTCAAAATAAATTCCTAATAGTGTCTAGAAAAATATTCAATCAAAATATTACTTGATTGAACTAACTTTTAATCAAAAAGAAAATCAGTCACATAACATAATAGAGTCCATTATATTGTCTCTATTCATACGACACCTTTCATTTTATTTATTTATTTATTCAACTATGGTAAGCCAGTTCGAAGGTAAATTCATAAATACAATAAGTTTATACTGTTACGTTACAGTTAAAATAATTACGGACCAGAAAAAATAATTAAGGGTATATAAAAAACTGGTTTAAATGATCAAAATAAATTCAACTTCTTTAGAGTATAAAAAAGTGACTATTACAACCAGCAAAAAGATGTTGAGAAGAAACAAACTGGAATACGTTGGTATACTAAAGGAATAGTCACAAACAGGAACATAAATTGTAAGTCGGTGCCAGGAACAATTGAAGCGATCAGATTGCAGGAATCGGTGAGACGACAATCAGGAAACAATAAATAGAAGAAAATAAGAGAACGGGAGTGGCAGGAACAATTTGATGAGATTTGACAGACGAGATAGGTTAACAGGAACAACTTGGAAGGTACACACTGAAAAAAAGCATGTCCGGTTCCAAAGATTTTGTCTTTACTTTAAAAATTTTGGTATCAATTCCGAGCTAAAGAAGCGGAGAATTCAAGTAAGGATACTTTTAGAACAAAATTCTCTTTTAAATTTGGGTTTTGCGTACTTGTTTCTAGGAAGCAAATATTAATTTGTCGCTTTTTCAGGTTTTTTTCTACATATGCTATCAAAGTCCTTTAAAAACGAATTAACGACAACTTTATTTTCCAAATTAACACTCGACTTCCAGTAAAAATTATGCTATGTTTGAAATAAAAAACGTCTTTAAAATCAAGTTTTGAAAAACATGTCCTATATTTGAACGATTTTTTGCTTTGTGGTCAAGATGAGAAATGACAACAAATTTAAAGACAATTTCATTAACATTAAAGAATTTTTCTAAATTATTAAAGTCAAGTTGACATTAGCCCAAACATTTTTTCTTTCATAATATGATACCCATTTTTAAGTGAAATCACTTAATTATAAGGACAATACGACTTCATTGCAAAGTCTATCGACTTTTGGACAAGGAAAAAAACTTTATATTAGAGAAATGCGTCTTCTATGCTAAGCAAAATTTGCATTCGTATTTTAAAGACATGAAATCTTTGACCTCACCACAATATTTTTTTCAGTGTAGGAACAGTGAAACGTTCAGAACATTCCCATTTCAATTCTTTCTTCTATATCGAAAGACAAATCGCTTCATATTTTGAATATAAGAAGTCGACTGTAAACACAAAGTTTAGTTGGACCGAAAGAAATCGCCTTTCGTTAAATATTTTGGAATTGATTCTTCTTTAAAATAAAGACATTTTTGAGGAAGCTATTTGATTTAAATCTAGGGGTTATAAAAATTAAATTAGTATGCCGAATTTTACCTAATTTTCATGCTGTTTTTGCGATGCATTAACGTACTTACAAATAAATGTCCAAATTATAACAGATACTTCAAAATAAAATAGGTTTGTTTAATTTCTAAAAAACGAAAATTTAAATACTGAAAATAAATCTCTAATCTTTAAATCAATTTCTAAATCAATCTTTACATTAAGGTAATATTGCCTTACTCCTAAGTCTTACGACTTTATCTGCGGGACGCAAAACATTTTTAACTATGATGCCTTATTTTAAAGTAATTTGTCCTTAATGTTATATAAATTGTGTGCGCTAAACTTTATGTTATATAATGCCCAAGCCTTCATTTAATCCCCAAGCCCTCTAATGCCCAAGCCTTCATTTAATAAGGAAGCTTTTAGTAAAACACACATTAAGACAAAAATGGACAAAATAAAAAGAAAACTTATTTGAAGCATATGCTGCAAAGCCTCTTGAATAAATTTTTCTTGCTCAGTTCTCTTGCTTTTGTGTCGTTAACATTGAAAATTTAATCAGCTGGCAAAACAATTGGGGCATTAGAGGGTTAGGTCAATATATGTTCAGTGTAATTATTCTTGTCTTGATTTTTATAGTATAAAAACATCGATAATTACATTAACAAATTATGTTTTAAGTTGTAAATTCAATTATACTGTTTACTGAATATACGTTGTCTATTTAATAGCAACCTTTGTTGAAAACAAAGAAAGTTTGGGAAAAAATAATAAAATTTAATTGCAAACAAATAATCTTTTTGCATTAAAAATAAATTGTACTTTGGATTTCATAAAAATCATAATTGGTTGATAGACAACACCAGTGACATAGGTTTTAACTTTATTTATTTTGTAAGTCTGTAATGTTAAACAAAATCTTGTGTCATTATTACATATTTACTTTTTATAATATAATATAGATTCCCGTTGATGATTTCCGAAGGAGATCGAAATATCGAATTATAAAAAATAAAACAGAAAATAAAACTTTGACCTCGAGCTTGAATTTACAAAAAAAACATAATGTAATAAACAATAAGGTCGAAAAACAAAAACAACAAACTTAGATACAAACAAAAAACTTTAAACCAAAGATTCCAAATCTTCAAAATAAATCTTAGCCTATATTTGAAGCTTTTTTATATTAAATCTAAAGATTCAATTTATCAGTTATTTTAAAGGCGTTTTCTTTATTTTAAAATTGTTTCTTTACTAAGGAAAGTTTTCCTTAGATTAAAGACACACGACTTTAACGGAGTGACGCAAATTTCCAAGATTTGTGTCATAAATTTAATGAAAAGAATTTGAAAGCAAATATAATTTTTTTTTTTATTAAAATTTCATTAACTTGTCCTTAATATTGTGAAAATCGCGTAACCTAAAATTTAGGTTGCATAATCTTTCAAATTAAGTCAATATTTCTTTTTTCTCACTGTAGTATTCATGAATTGTTATTTTGTGTTCATATTTTTTCCTTTCACTCCCTGTTAATTCATCTCATTGCGATACTTGCGAAAGTCAGGAGTGCGAACTTGGGGCACCGTATTAGGATTTGGCAAATTGTATTACAGTTTAAACTATTTCGGTTTTTATGTTACTCCGTTTATATCCTAATTTAGTGTAACTTACTCAATTTTTGTTACTAATTTTTTCATCTGAAAACACTACAGTAATTGGTAGTCCTCGAGCTGTGTTCTATGTTTCCCATGTCACTACGTTTAATTTTCCTAAACTAAGCAAACTAATCAAAATTTGTTTAAAATTGATTAATCGGTTGAATCAATTGAAAAATTAATTTATCCAATTAAAAAATTGATATTATTAATTTTTGTGATTGCTTTTTGTTTCAATTAATTGAATATTTTTTAAAACTTAATTAAGACTTTAATTGGAAAAATTTTCGTGAATTTTTGTTTTGTGTATTTCCGAAGTTTTAACCCCAACAAAAAATGTATAAATGTCAACAAAATGATTTAACATTGTGCTGAGCCCTTGAAAGTCACCTGATAAATTAAGGCTACCTTATAATTACATTTACCATGGGTCTTTCCAATCAACCATTTCAAAAACAAAGGCATGGTTGGCCTGTAAATTCCAAAGAATTATTCAATTTTGTCACCAAATAACATCCTGAACGTATGTCTGAATTTTTTTCCGTCATGTAAAATTGAAATAAAAACAATAACAAATAATACGATTTAAAAGTTCAAAAAGCAAAAATCACAAAAGTTGTATGAAATTTAAAATGGTCCAAATACATCAACAATGATTTTCTCGATGAAAGGATTTTCCTCATTTTTATTCTTCTTTGATTTCTCATTGATTTGTTTCTTTTGTTTATGCTATGATTGTATTTATTTGTTTTTTTTTTTTCTTCCATAATCCATTATCATTTTCTTTCACATTTTTGTTTTCTCAGAAATTCAATTTTTGATTGTTTTAAATATTTACTAAAATGCCTTTTTCTCCATATTCAATGTACATGGGTATCTTAAATAAATTTCATTAAATTAACACAAAGTTTTACATGAAAATCAAAGCCTACTGTTGGGGATTTATGTAAAGTTAATGTGGTTGTTTTTGTTGGTCGGTCTGCCATTAATTCCCCAAGCAATTTGTTTTTCTTTGTTATTTGTGTGTTTTGTATTCGTATGCCGGTTGTAAAAGAAGAATTCCTTTACACAAATTTTTATACAATACGCGAATACCCACGAAACCATTCACTCACAAACACAGACACATAGTCATACAACCGTTTAAAATCACAAACCAGATTGTGTAGGACAAGCACACCTTTAAGGATGGTGTAAATCTCTTAAGTAATTTTCTTGATGCTGATGAGGCACCCTAAAAGTATGCCATAAATTTTAAGAAAACATGAGAGAAGTTGGTGGAGGGGAGAGATAGGAGATTAATTACTTTTAGATTTTAAAACTCCGTGAGGGTATGTCACACTTAAATGTTGTTTTAATCACTGCTGCTGTTGTTGTTGTAGATCTCTTTAATATGTCGTTAATTATTTTATTATAAACTTTAAACAATTTTTCTAAGGTTTAATTGATTTTTTTTTTACATTTCTTTAAAACACTTTTTGATAAATGGTTTATACATTTTTTTCAACGATGATTTTAATTCACTCTATAGTTTCTCTTTGTGGGAAGTTTGTTTTTTTTTTTGGCAATTCGCTAGCCTTTGAAATCGGATTCTTCGCTATTCCATTTGTAAAGGAATTTTTCTAGTGGAGAAAGTTTTTTACGCGGACCTTGACGTTGACGTTTCGTGTTAACGGTTACACATTTAGCTGAAGACTAAATGCTCAGCTTCTTTGGGACCAGTTTAAATATACTCAATTCGTATTTCACTTTTGCTATGTATGTGCGTGTGTATGTGTATTGTGGGGCGGGGGGCGGTAAATTTTATCCTTCGATTGTATGAGTGACAGACCAACTTACAATAACATTGTTGCATTCCTTTGGCCAGAAATTGTTCCCAGTTACATCAGTAGTCCTAGTAGCGGGTGTTCATTTCTCCCGGCCAGGATTGCGTCTGCGCTTTCACAGCGGATAATTCGAATGCTCTCTTTTATCCGTTGTAGGGTTCATTTTTCTGCTCTCTTACGCTCCAGTGAGTTCTCACTGGGTAGAGTTCATTTTCTTTACTCTCAATTGTCCTTGAGTATTGTGTACACAAGTAGTTCTTCTTGTTTTGGTTGTCTCTTTGAGGCCGGCGGTGGTCTGTCGCTCCGTTTACTGGTTTCTAATGGCTGCACGGACTGCTTATTGTTTGATGGCTATGCGCTTGGGTAATCATAAACAATATTTTTGTTGTTATCCTTTTTTGAAATATGATTTTGCTTTTGGTTTATTTGATTATCACTGTGTCTTTGTTGTTTACATTCTTTGTTTTCGATTATCTCCCACGCTTCTTGTCCTGCTGTTTCATGTATCCTTTCGCTTGTCTTCTATCACCTGTTAGCATTGTTGTGTTGTTGTGGTGGTTTAATGGGTGGTTTGCTGGATTGTTCTTGTTGGTGTTGCTGTTGATTATTATGTCCCTTGTTTTGCGCCAGCAAGGTCCTTGAATGGAATGCACACAAATTGTGAAACTTGAAGTTTGTGTTTTTTGTTTTTACTTCCGCATAGAAGCAGGTACAATATTTGCAAAACTATTATGACTATGAAAAGAAAACCATTTTAGCATTATATGTCCTTAAAGTTTTGTCTTTCTGAGTTTCATAGTGGAAGCTCTGTGGAAATTTGTTCTGGGGACTTCTTAGATTGTATGAATTTTTGCGGATATAAAAATTGTTGGCTGTTGTATTTACGATAAAAATGGGAAATTGGGGTCTTAGGCCTTTAGGCAAAGTCGGCAATTCTTTTGACCTGTCTGTTCAAATTGTTGTTGAAGATTAAGATAGGTTAGGATGTAGCCGTCACTTTAACCTTTAACTGGGTACGTGGTGGTAAAATTTACCACCTCGAACACTCGTTTACATATATTTTAAAAAAGACGTGTGAAATAAAGTATATGTTAATCATTGAAAGAACATATAATATTTCGAAATATTGTTATATTTTCGTTAAATACAATGTTTACTAATCAACAAATATAATAATGATACAAAAAAACCATTTTTTTACAGAAAAAATATTAATGTAAAAGAGGGGGTAAAATTTACCACACGTCGCAAATTACGCAAAAAAATTTCACCTCACCGGTTAAAGGTTAAGCTCACGTATCCATTTTCCTATTGGCTAGATACATTTGCAGTTTTCACCTCTGAGTACACACTGAAAAAATATTTTCTTGTGTCCAAAGATATTATGTCCTTACAATAGGAATGCGAATTTTGCTAACCATAGAAGATACATTTCTCTGATATAAACTTTGTTCTTGTTTAAAAGTCGGAAAACTTGTATTGAAGTTGTTTTGTCTTTATAGTTAAGTGATTCGACATAAAAATGGGTATATTTACTACTTCATAGTGATACAGCGGCCTAATCGAGGATTAAGGACAAAGGCGATGGACACTTTGTTTCTGAATTCCAGATTTAGTTTGAAGTGTCACTACCCGAACTAGTCCGTCAGTCCCACTGTGAGTTTCAACCAGCAACCAATTGTAAGGAGGCATGTTGTCTTCCGATATAATAGCTAGAGTCCCCATTTCAATATTTTTCGTGACTTTATTCCACTGCATTCTCTTTTACATCAATGTAATGTATTCCTTCGACCATCTTCGCCAGAACATTGCTTGAACCGCTTGAATTCACTTCCATCTATTGTGGTGTGAGACGCTCAGTTCCTGGTCATCTATGTCTTCGGACAATGCATTTAGTGGTCGGCCTATCAAAAAATGGCCCGGCGTTAAAGGGTGATACGGTCAAAATTTGGTCAAGGGAAAACGCGTGTAAATCGGTGAAATCGTTTATTTAAAAAATCAAATTAAATTTCTTTTTCAAGTTCAATTAATATAAAATTCAGGAAAAATATTCAGTTAGGCTTTCGCTTTTCCAAATCCGAATTGCCGGGCCTCACGCTTGACACCTGCCATCGGATTTTGTACAGCCACCTTGTTCACCTTCTTCGCCGCAGAAAGCCAGTTTGCCTTGAACTGCTGCTCGTCCTTAGCAGTTTTTTGGTCTTCTTTAGGTTCCGCTTGACAATAACCCAGTATTTCTCAATAGGGTGGAGCTCTGGCGTGTTGGGAGGGTTCTTGTCCTTGGGAACCACCTGCACGTTGTTGGCGGGGTACCACTCCATTGCCTTTTTACCGTAATGGCAAGATGCCAAATCCGGCCAAAACAGTACGGAACAACCGTGTTTCTTCAGGAAAGGCAGCAGACGTTTATTCAAACACTCTTTCACGTAAATTTCTTGGTTGACAGTCCCGGAAGCTACGAAAATGCTGTTTTTCAAGCCACAGGTACAGATGGCTTGCCAAACCAGATATTTCTTTGCGAACTTTGACAGTTTTATGTGCTTGAAAATATCTGCTATCTTTCCCCTTCCTTTTGCCGTATAAAACTCCTGTCCCGGAAGCTGCTTGTAGTCGGCTTTGACGTAGGTTTCGTCGTCCATTACCACGCAGTCAAACTTCGTCAGCATCGTCGTGTACAGCCTCCGGGATCGCGCTTTGGCCGTCGTATTTTGTTTATCATCGCGATTTGGAGTCACTACCTTCTTGTAAGTCGATAGTCCGGCTCGTTTTTTGGCTCGATGCACGGTTGTAGACGATACACCCAGCTTATTTGCGGCATCTCGGAGAGAGAGGTTAGGGTTTCGCTTGAAACTACCGGCAACTCTCTTTGTCGTCTCAGCGGCTTCCGGTTTTCGATTTCCCCCCGATCCAGACTTCCTGGCTGTCGACAAACGTTCCCCAAACACTTTAATTACATTTGTAACGGTTGATTTGGCAACTTTTAGCGATTTTGCCAGCTTTGCTTTGATACGCTGCTCTTCTTGCTTGGACGGCATTTTGACAACTGAAGAGTGAATTCCAAAATCAAAATAGGAGCAACATTCTACACACACACACACCTTTTTTAAATGCAAAATTGAAAGAAATACGTCAAGTTTATAGTGACCAAATTTTGTCGTATTGTCCTTATAATTAAGTTATATGACTTAAAAATGGGTATCATAACATGAAAGAAAAAAATGTTATGCTAAGGTCAACTTGACTTTAATAATTCAGAAAAATTCTTTAAAGTTAATGAAATTGTCTTTAAATTTGTTGTCTTTTTGCATCTTCACTACAAAGCAAAAAATCCTTCAAATATAGGACATGTTTTCCAATACTTTATTTTAAAGGCGTTTTTTACTTGAAACATAGCAAAAATTCTACTGGAAGTAGAGTCTGAATTTGTAAAATAAAGTTGTCGTTAACTCATTTTTAAGGGACATTAATGGCTTATGAAGAAAAAAAGCTGAAAAAACGAAAAATTAAAATTTGCTTCCTAGAAGTACACAAAACCCAAATTTAAAAGAGAATTGTGTCTTTAAAGTATCCTTACTTGCATTCTTCGCTTCTTTGGCTCGGAGTCAATACCAAAATTGTTAAAGCAAAGACAATATCTTTGGAACCGGGCATGCTTTTTTTCAGTGTAGTTAGGAAACAAACTAAAACGGTTATATACGCCTTATATGGCCTTTTATAATGGACGGTAATAGGACCGGCGAAATCTACACCGGCATGTTAAAAAGGACGAGAATTTCCCTTTACTCTATTGGAAGGTAAATCCTCCATCATTTGAACCAATGGTTTTGGATTAACTTTAAAACAACATTTTCTAACAACGTTTCGTGCAATTTTTCTATTGATAATCCAAAACCTTTGTCGTACGAAAGCCGATAATGCGACAGCACCCATATGTAAGTTTAGTTTATGGATGTGGTCGACTAACGAAGTCACTGCCTCATGATTCCCGGGCGAAAGAATGGGATGTTTTGTCTCATTAGAAAGCTCTGACTTTGTTAGTCGTCCACCAACCCTCATTAATTGAATGGTAGAATCATCCAAAAACGGATTAAGGCTATACAGATATACAGCAGCAGATTTAACATTTTTATTTACCTCTTGAATATTAAATAAAATATAATTAAGACCTTCAACCTTCAATTCTGGTACAGTTAAATATGATTGCATTTCGACCTCATGCGCCATCGATAAATAAATCCAAACACTCTTTGCATTTTGGGGAAATTTTTACAAAATTTGCAGGGGGAAACCAGATCAGTTATAGTGTTCCCTACTTTACCAACTATCAGACTTAATTCTTCTTTGCGTTCTTCCAAATCCTCAATATTTTCGCATTACTCTTTTCGAAGCCTTGGCCAATTATCCTCGGGGTCTAATAAAAATTTGGGTCCGTTTAACCAGAGTTGAGATGACATTAGCTCAGACGGATACATTCTACGGGATACAATATCGGCAGGATTCTGTTTCCCATCTACCTTATACCAATTAGTGACTCGAGATAAATCATGAATTTTGGTGGTCCGATTCGCTATAAACGTTGACCATCTGGAACGATGAGAAGCTAGCCATTGAAGGACTAGTGTCGAATCGGTCCAATAATAGGCGTCAGCAATATCTAATTGTATACTTTGCATTACCCGATTCATTACCCTGGCCAATAACAATGCTTCGAGGTAGGGATACGCATTTAAGAGGAGTGACACGAGATTTTGCAGTAAGTAACTGCACATGAGCATTTCCATCCCTATCGATCACGCGGGTATATACGACCGCTCCATATGCCCTTATGGAGACATTCGAGAAGCCATGTAGTTCCAAGGAAACAAAATCATGTTCTGTCCAGAAAGTTCTGGGAAATTTCAGATCTCTCAATAACACCAGTTCATGTCTAAATTTTGCCCACTGAGTCCAGCCAGCTGGGGCAAAGACTCATCCCAACTCAACTTCAATAGCCATAGATGTTGTAAGAAGATTTTACCTAAAACTACCACAGGGTTAATTAGACCCAGAGGATCAAAAAGACGTGCAACTTCAGATAGAACTGTTCGCTTTCTACTTTTTGTCCCCTTCAAATTGACATATGAAAAACTGAAAACGTCCTCCCTGGAATCCACCAAGGTCTTAGCACAATCTTCAGTTTTTATCGAGAGCGTATCTTGGGTTGAGTTAAATTTCGAACAATTCGATCTCCATTTATGCAGTTCGAATTGACCATAATTGAGTATTTTCAACACTTCCAATTTCAGACGACGCAACTCATCTTTGGAATTAGCCCTAGCTAACATATCATCCATAAAAAAGTTGTTATGAATAGCTCTACTTCCGAGTTCATATGTTTCGGAATACATGTCGACTAAATATTTCAAGCATTCATTCAAGGATAGAAATGGAGCACAACTAGTTCCATAAGTAGCGGTATTTAATTTCAAAACTCTAAAAGTCTCCGCCTTGTTAACATAGAACGCCACAATATGCACTGGTAAAGACAATCGTCGTCATGGACTCGCATTTGTCTGAACATTTTGGCAATATCTGCCGTTAAGGCATATCTATAAGAACGAAAACTTTCTAAGATATCAAAAAAAGTCAGGTTGCAATCGAGAACCAACGAGTAGCTGATCATTCAACGAGAAACCGTTATCCGTTTTGCAAGAGGCATCAAATACAACGCATAATTTGGTAGTTGTACTATCTAGCCGAATAATAGGACCTCACAGACCCTATATCGAAATTTACACTTAAAACCTCCAAATGACCCATTGACTTATATTCCTCAATAAATTTAATATATTCATTTTGTAGAACTGGGTTGCCATACAGTTTTCGTTCCAAATTTAGAAACCTCTTCAGGGCGATATTATAGGAACCACCTAGTGCGCAATGTTCGCTCCGAAAAGGCAACCGAACAATGAACAGACCACTATCCGAGCGAGTGACAGTAGCAGTAAAGATATTTTCACACTGGCCACTGCACTCCCCAACAACTATCCAGCCCAATAAAGACTCTGCAATGTCTAAGATAGGAATTAGGCCAGAGTTATACCCTAATTTGCTTCAAATTTTGCACAAGGAGAACAATTAGTACTATAGTTAAGTGTGATTAATTTTATTGAAATAGGTTCAGATTTAGATATAGCTCCCATATATATCTTTCGCCCGATTTGCACAAATATAACAACAGAGGACAAAGTTGTACTCTGATTAACATTGTAGCATAGTCACATAGTCTAATCGGTCCAGAAAAATTTCGTTAAAAGTACGAAATTTGTCATTGTTTTACAACCAAAGAAACTTTTCATTACAAGTACGAAATATTTCGTACTTTTTACGAAGAAAAGTTCTTCCAAAATTTTCGTAGTTTGTAAGAAAAAAATTCGTACTTTTTATGAAGAATCTTCGTACTTCTTATGAAACAATTTCGTTCTTTTTGTGTAAATGTTTCGTACTTTTTATGAAAAATTGCCGTAGTTTTTATGAAAAATTTTCGTACTTTTTATGAAAAACTTTCGTACTTTTTTTTCAAAAATGTCCGAACTTTTAAAAAAATTTATAGTCAAAAGTGCATTTGGTTGTAGTTACAAAAGTGGAAAATGACATCACCACTTTACATCTTAAGTTTTTGAATAATTTTTAGTTTTATTGCTTCACTTTTAGAAGTAGCATAGACTTGCATAAAAAATGGAATAAAGGAATACACTCAAGCACATTATAAAAGACAATTTAATGCCGCGAACGGAAATTTTACAACTTCAATGAAACTTCGTACTTTTTATGAAGAAATTTTAACGCAGAATGTTTCGTAAAATATTCGTAAAAACTTATTCACAAAATTCATGAAATTTGAAGAAAGTTTCGTTAAAAGTACGAACTTTTTACGAAGAAAAGTTAATGTAGAATATTTCGTATAAGTTTCGTATATTCGTAAAATGTTCTTCGTAAAATTTACGAAAATGAATGAAAATTTCGTTATTTTAATCAAGAATTCAGGAAGAATAATTAAAGAAGAATTCTTCGTAAAATTAACGAAAATAATTCTTTCCGTATAGTAACTACACCTGTCAAATTTGGTTGAAATCTGTTCAGATTGCGATATACCGATTTAGACAAAAATTACAAAAAATACCCATATTTTCCTTATCAAATCGCCACTACTATGTCGGAAACTTGAAAAAATTACTCCGATTTG
This sequence comes from Haematobia irritans, assembly GCF_050003625.1. NCBI lineage: Eukaryota > Metazoa > Arthropoda > Insecta > Diptera > Muscidae > Haematobia > Haematobia irritans. The sequence goes on from NC_134397.1 coordinate 112,964,874, forward strand.
TCTATACTTCTAATACATATCTATTGACCGATAAATCATAAATACGCTTTGGCGCAGTTGCCTCAAAATTGGTTCAGATTTAAATGTTTTTATACCCTGCGCCACACTGTGGAACAGGGTATTATAAGTTAGTGCATATGTTTGTAACACCCAGAATTAGACGAGACAGACACATGGTGTCTTTGGCAATAATGCTCAGGGTGGGTCCCTGAGTCGATATAACCATATCCGTCTGTCTGTGAACACATTTTTGTGATCAAAGTCTAGGTCGCAATTTAAGTCCAATCGCCTTCAAATTTGGCACATGTTCCTAATTTGGGTCAGAATAGAACCCTATTGATTTTGGAAGAAATCGGTTCAGATTTAGATATAGCTCCCATATATATTTTTCGCCCGATATGGACTTCTGTGGCCCCAGAAGCCAGAGTTTTGGCCCAATTTGGTTGAAATTTTGCACTAGGAGTACAAGTAGTAATATAGTCATGCGTGTCAAATTTGATTGAAATCGGTTCAGATTTAGATATAGCTCTCATATATATTTTATTCTTATTTCGACAAAAATGGTCAAAATAACAACATTTTCCTTGTTAAATCGCCACTGCTTAGTCGAAAGGTTGTAAAAATGACTCTAATTTTCCTAAACTTCCAATACATGTATATCGAGCGATAAATCATAAATAAACTTTTGCAAAGTTTCCTTAAAATTGCTTCAGATTTAAATGTTTCCCATATTTTTTTACTAAAATTGTGTTCCACCCTAGTGCATTAGCCAACTTAAATTTTGAGTCTATAGATTTTGTAAAAGTCTATCAAATTCTTTCCAAATCGAGTTATATTTAAATGTATGTATTTGGGACAAACCTTTATATATAGCACCCAACACATTTGACGGATGTGATATGGTATCGAAAATTTAGATCTACAAAGTGCTGCAGGGTATATATAGTCGGCCCCGCCCGACTTTAGACTTTCCTTACTTGTTTTTACAAACATTGTGGTACACCCCAGGAAATTAGCCTTAAAGTCTATAAATTTTGTAGAACTCTAACAAATTTTGTCCAGATCGGGAGAGATTTAAATATATGCATATGGGAACATAAACTTTTATATATAGCACCCAATGCTTTGGACGGATTTGATATGATATCGAAAATGTGGATCTACAAATGGTGCGGGGTATAATATATTCGGCTCCGCCAGACTTTAGACTTTCCTTGCTTGATGTATTCATTATTTATGGAACGCAGGTACAACAAGATTTTATATCTTATAATTGACAGTACTAACTTAATAGTGACAAATCAATTCAATATGAATATCAGAAACGAATATTCTGATACATAATATTTTATAAATGTTAAATAATTAATTTTAATAAAAAAATTAATTTAAGGATAAATATCAGAACAATATTACACGGATGAAAAAGACTGTTTTTCATATGTTTGGCTATAAACATTATATGTTTGGAACACACATTTTTAAACACAATATTTTTGAGTGCAAGCATATTATGTTCATAAACTAGCATAACATGTTTGGGACATATATGTTAATATGTTAGAACATATTATGTTTGGGACATAAAATGTTTGTAAATATAATATGCTTGGATGCAAACATATATTAATTTAGAAATAGCCTATAAACATATATGTGTTTAGTAGCTTGGAGCGCTATTTAACAGGGAGCGATATTGAATTAAGTTGGTGGTTGTTATTACAAAATTAACATTTTATTTTTCCTTGGGCAATTGATCAGCTACTTCTTTGATCCTTACAAACTGTGTGGTCCGCTGTTCGAATCCCCGTCCGGCAAAAGGTAAAATTAAAATAAAAAAAATCATAAAATTGAATAATTTCTTCTACAATGTTTGTATTACAGAAAAAGGTGCTAAGAACTAAAAAATCTCGTGGAAGTGAGAAAGATGTCGGGGAATATACAATTGGGCAGAAACAAAATTTTGAGCATTCAGGTCGAAAACCTATGTTCTTAGCACCTATATAACCTGTTTATTTTCATAATTCATTATGATTGTAAATATATAAATAAATAAATAAAATTTTGAGCACAATATTGTTTGGGAGAATTTTTTTTAAGCATATAATATTTTTGGGTGCAAAATGCTTCCAAACATATTATATGGTCACATAATAACATATTGTTTTTTGGAAGATAACATTATTGAATTTGGATGCAAAAATACAAAATGTTTGGAACTTAGACTACCCAAACATATATTGTTTTGACCAATATGCTTTCAAACATATTATATATTGGTAGAGATCAAACATATAAATGTTTGGACAATACCCAAAAATGTATATGCTTGAAGCAAAATATGTTTGGGAGTATATGTTACAGAAGCGATTTTTTGTGAGGGTGTAAGAGAGAAATATGAAAATGTTATTTTAAAATATTTTAGCATTGCTTATAGTTTGTATCCGAGATGACAATGAGTTCCAAAGCCAATAGCCGTGTTCGAGAAATTTTCTTTCTGGCAGAAGGTTTTTAGTCCTACACGGATGAAAAAAGACTGTTTTTCATATGTTTGGCTATAAACATTATATGTTTGGAACACAAATTTTTAAACACAATATTTTTGAGTGCAAGCATATAATGTTCATAAACTAGCATAACATGTTTGGGACATATATGTTAATATGTTAGAACATATTATGTTTGGGACATAAAATGTTTGTAAATATAATATGCTTGGATGCAAACATATATTAATTTAGAAATAGCCTATAAACATATATGAGTTTAGTAGCTTGGAGCGCTATTTAACAGGGAGCGATATTGAATTAAGTTGGTGGTTGTTGCTTGTTATTACAAAATTAACATTTTATTTTTCCTTGGGCAATTGATCAGCTACTTCTTTGATCCTTACAAACTGTGTGGTCCGCTGTTCGAATCCCCGTCCGGCAAAAGGTAAAATTAAAATAAAAAAATCATACAATTGAATAATTTCTTCTACAATGTTTGTATTACAGAAAAAGGTGCTAAGAACTAAAAAATCTCGTGGAAGTGAGAAAGATGTGGGGGAATATACAATTGGGCAGAAACAAAATTTTGAGCATTCAGGTTGAAAACCTATGTTGTTAGCACCTATATTACCTGTTTATTTTCATAATTCATTATGATTGTAAATATATAAATAAATAAATAAATAAAATTTTGAGCACAATATTGTTTGGGAGAATTTTTTTTAAGCATATAATATTTTTGGGTGCAAAATGCTTCCAAACATATTATATGTTCACATAATAACATATTGTTTTTTGGAAGACAACATTATTGAATTTGAATGCAAAAATACAAAATGTTTGGAAATTGACTACCCAAACATATATTGTTTAGACCAATATGCTTTCAAACATATTATATATTGGAAGAGATCAAACATATAAATGTTTGGGCAATAGCCAAAAATGTATATGCTTGAAGCAAAATATGTTTGGGAGTATATGTTACAGAAGCGATTTTTTGTGAGCGTGTAGGGTGAATTATTTTCAGGCCGATTCTGAGATCCTATCTCGGCGAAACTTGTCGAAGACGCGCTGTTAGAAAAATATGTATTTCATATGTTCCGATATAAACAAAATGTATTGAACCCACGACCCGTTGCATGCAAGGCAGACATGCTAACCACTGCTCCACGTGGCCAACAAATGTATGTTTCTGTTAAATAATGTTATGTTTGCATGGGCTCGTGGGTATTGCAAACTATGCTATATAAATGTAACTTATAACGATAATTGTCTACTGGTGACTATAAGAGCTACGTAGCCCAGTGGATAGTGTGTTGGCTTAGAAACTGTATGGTCATCGGTTCGATTCTCCGTCCAGGCGAAAAGTAAAATTTACAAATAATATAAAATTTAATAATTTCTTCAACATTATTTGTATTACAGAAAAAGGTGCCAAGAACTAAAAAAATTCGTGGAAGTGAAAATTATGTGAGGGAATGAGCACAATCTTCTTTGGGAAAATTCTTCCAAGCATATAATATTTTTGGGCTCAAAATGCTTCCAAGCATATAATATGTTCACATAAAACAAACATATTAATGTTTCGGCAGTATCCAATAATATATGTGTTTCCTGCAAAATATGTTTAGTGAAGCAATTTTTTCAATATTTCGATTTGAGGGTATATTTATATCCTCTCACGATGTTATGTTAAGCGTATCTGTCAGTTCGTAATCCTCTCCAGAACTTGATTAATATGGTGTGCATAGTCCGATTCGACTCTTTCCGGTACATGTTGAACGAACGACCCTATAATGGTTCCAATCTACTTCATCTAACCTAATGTCACCTAAGTAGATTTTTTAACATGGGTTATCTTATGGCCTTGGAGTTCGTACTCTTACCCCATCTTCCTTCGTCCATTTCACATGCAGAAAGTTCTTTGTATCCCCATTCATATTTCTGTAATGTGCGATAAGTTGTTGCAGTATTTGTACATTGCTCGTAACTATGGCATCACTGCTTCAATATTTCGATCGAGTTGTGTAGCTCAAGATTGCTTCGGATTCTTATACCATTTTAGTGTTATGATGTTACCAATCAATTTTTCATATATCTAATTTTCACCGGAAAATTGTGGTCAGTGGCAGCTTGAATAAATAAATTTAATTTAATCACAACCACGTAATACTATGCAGTGAATAATCTTAAATTTCTCGTGGATTGTGTCACTCTGAACTTATTGATACCCATATTCGTCGCAAGTCTTATACTTCAATGCATGCCAAACCGACTTTTAATACCATAGAATTAACACTTCTATTTACATCATCTGGTGTTAATTAAGATTATTTTATATTAATTCTTGATACGATTTGGGGATATACCTTAATGATTGATTTATATCTCGGTCATTAAATAGTTTGGTAATCCTATCCCAAGAAAAATATTATCAACGTTTGGCTCTTTCCACTGTTCGGTTTGTTGAGCCTTTGTGAATAGGTATTTTGTCCTTTTTCCTGTCATTATGTGAACTTTGATAAAGTCATGCATACAAAACCATCGATTCCTACAATATTGCAATTTTAATCCATAACAGCAACATAACTTTGCTAATGTGGTTTCAAAATGGTTTCTAGTTTCTGGACATGAGTCCTACCGAGTTAGTTACCAGCAGCATCATTTGTTCAAGTGGTAGAGGTGGTATGGAGCTTGGACAAATATTACATGCGGTGGAAGTGGTCATAAAGTTTCCAATACCTAACTCTGAATATAGATTAATGGTAAACGAGTATGTGCAGATGGTAATGGATGTTGAAATGTAAATGAAACCATTGCTGGTTTTAAAGAGTTATTGTAAAAGTATTACACTCAAGTAATATTCAATTTAAGTCATATGAAACTTTCAATGAAGACTATCAAAAAGGTTTTACAATACTTTTGCCTAGAGAGTTTGTAATAAATTCGATAGATAAGAAGAAGAAGACGGAGTATAGAATTCAGATCAGATACGAGATGAACCATATGGTATCACCACAATCGAGTTGGTCTTTATTCTTGAAATAGAAACATCTCAAACCTTGCTTAGAAAAAAAATCCGCTCCTACTTGAGTAAAACCAGTATGGCAGAACAAATGTGGTCAATTTTTTATGAAAATAATTTCAAAACTTTTAAATTGTTTCGACTAAGATCAATATTTTTATTTTGACCGCCATATATTCGTCAATTGCTTATGATCAGTTTCGGGATTATGACGATTGAATATTGATCTGGACATTATAAACAGACACACACAGAGAATACAGATTGGTTGTGATAACCGAATTCATTGCCAACCTCCTTTTGGCAGTTGTGTCCCCGACTAATTCGGTCGACACAACTAATATCTCATATGGTGTTGGTTGGGTCTGTCGACGACATCGGTTGTAGCTACACGGATGAAAAAGACTGTTTTTCGTATGTTTGGCTATAAACATTATATGTTTGGAACACAAAATTTTAAACACAATATTTTTGAGTGCAAGCATATAATGTTCATAAACTAGCATAACATGTTTGGGACATATATGTTAATATGTTAGAACATATTATGTTTGGGACATAAAATGTTTGTAAATATAATATGCTTGGATGCAAACATATATTAATTTAGAAATAGCCTATAAACATATATGTGTTTAGTAGCTTGGAGCGCTATTTAACAGGGAGCGATATTGAATTAAGTTGGTGGTTGTTGCTTGTTATTACAAAATTAACATTTTATTTTTCCTTGGACAATTGATCAGCTACTTCTTTGATCCTTACAAACTGTGTGGTCCGGTGTTCGAATCCCCGTCCGGCAAAAGGTAAAATTAAAATAAAAAAAATCATACAATTGAATAATTTCTTCTACAATGTTTGTATTACAGAAAAAGGTGCTAAGAACTAAAAAATCTCGTGGAAGTGAGAAAGATGTGAGGGAATATACAATTGGGCAGAAACAAAATTTTGAGCATTCAGGTCGAAAACCTATGTTGTTAGCACCTATATTACCTGTTTATTTTCATAATTCATTATGATTGTAAATATATAAATAAATAAATAAAATTTTGAGCACAATATTGTTTGGGAGAATTTTTTTTAAGCATATAATATTTTTGGGTGCAAAATGCTTCCAAACATATTATATGTTCACAAAATAACATATTGTTTTTTGGAAGACAACATTATTGAATTTGGATGCAAAAATACAAAATGTTTGGAACTTAGACTACCCAAACATATATTGTTTAGAACAATATGCTTTCAAACATATTATATATTGGAAGAGATCAAACATATAAATGTTTGGGCAATACCCAAAAATGTATATGCTTGAAGCAAAATATGTTTGGGAGTATATGTTACAGAAGTGATTTTTTGTGAGCGTGTACATTCATCATTCGGCTGTGTTGCCCAACTTTAATAATACTCAATACGAAATTAAAAACCAATTCCTTCCCAATTAAATAATATATTATACTTAATTTAAAAATATGTATAGGGGTGCAAATAAATCTAAATATAATGTACTTGACATCAAATGATGAAAATTGAACTTTATGATTTCACTTGGTTGTAAATCAGCTCGTGTACCCTTTGCCATGAATTGAAAATCATCCAGCAAAAAATCTTTAGGATAGACAAAATACAAATTGATTAATAAATATTTAATTAAGAGAAGACTGGATGCTAGGGATAAATACCTGTTGAAACTGAAACGATTGGTGCATAAAACTGGTGCCTCGGAGCACAAAGGGCATATGGTATAAAAATGGTGCAACGCAGCCGTTTTTTCATGCAATGGAATTTACAAATGAAACATAATGAATTAGTAATTGGGGTATATATCAATCTGTTTTGGAGCATATAAAGTAATCTGGACCTACCTCGTGTGTCCAATCTTTAAGGTTTTTCTTTGTAGAATGATGGAGGTAATGTACCTATTAAATTTCAATTCTCCATGTTATCTTGACATATAATATTTCCCTGCATATTTGTCTCCTTATCCATTGAGAAATTGCATTTCTCATCCCATTTATTACATACCGAGTTCTCAAGATAATTTGTTACATGGTTAGAATATAAAAAAAAAATACCACATCTGAAAATTCTGCGTTTTAATTTGAAATCCATAAAATACGTCTTCTTTCGACATAAAATTAATATTTTAATACAAATAACATTTGTAAAATAATTCAAATGACATTCGGTCGAGAAAACCATCCGTAAGTGGTGATAACTAAATGACAGTTACGACAATTACTCACGGCAGGTCGTGTTGTCCGAATTCTGGCAAAAATGTTCAAAATAGGGATTTTTAGTTCCTACAACCGTCTGTCTTCTATCACAAACGTAGATCCCTTGAAACAGTTGAAACATTGTAGTAGGTTAGGTTAGGTTATGTGGCAGCCCGATGTATCAGGCTCACTTAGACTATTCAGTCCATTGTGATACCACAGTGGTGAACTTGTAGTAGAGACCCACGTATGATTGTAAATATAATAAATAGATTGGGACAATTAATATTTATTTATAAATGTAGAATTTTCATGTCCTCACTTTTCGGAACACTATTCAAAATCTTGAGAATAAGTTTACTGTGGACAGGTTCGGCAGCGCAAATATGACAAATTTTTATGATGTCAAGAGGTTGGTTGGGTCTACTAACTTCAAAGGCTAAATTTACCCCAAAAAAAGTCTGGCCAAATTATGACATTTTTAAAGACACAAAATAAGAAGCCAAGATCGTGAAAGTATTAGCTGCAACAACATTCGAAGATCCATTGGTAAGGTTTTCATCATTGCCACGAGCTTTCCGCGTATTAAGCTATTCTCATAAATTATTATATTCTCATCGAAAATTACGTCCGCGAAAATTCAAGATTAGTAGAAATAGTATTAATCTTTATTTCAAACAATTTACAATAATACCTTCATTTAATTAGTAAGATATTCGATAAATATAAAATATTCGATGTGTATTTTATATTCCGTTTAGTTTCAATTTGAATTTGATAATTTTGATATACATTTTAGATGCAGTTGCAGGGTGTACAACTGACCATCGTCTACGTTTGTCTTCAAATCTATAGCACAAACGGGTGTCGTCTCTGGGACCATCAGTATACGCTTCAAGAAATATCTTTGAAGTTTATCCACTTCTTCAAAATGGTACTGCATAACTTTTTATTCATCCGGATATTACGATTTCTCATATATATATTTTCTATAAGCTTTATGAATTTAAAGGTTAATGCCATCGTGAAGGGCTAATATACTAACGCTTTTTGCGATTCTTTGTCAAAAAAAAGCTCGGAAGTCGACGAAAAAGGTGTAAAATTTTTGTTTTCGTTTAACTTTAAGCTCACAATTGAGGCTGACGGTACGGTTACACTGGGCAAATATTTGACAGAAGTCAAAACAGAAACCGTAGCCACAATCAAATCATCAAACATTTTTAGATTATATTGGATATATAGCTTCATGAAAACAGTGTTTTTCCAAACCGGTATCCAGATATTTCGAAAGTGCTCCCGGAAAAAATATGACCCTCATTTTGGCAAATATTTCCCTAGTGAGACCATACCCCAAGATATATGCATTGTCGATTGTACAATAGTTTTTTATAAATCCAGCTTGAAATTCTACCTTAATATCGATTTCATTCACCTATGTCGAAAGTCTTTCATTAAGGATGCCCATCAATATTTTTACAGCTGTGTTCATAAACGATATAGCCCTGTAATTGCCCGGGTCATTTACGTTCCCTTTTTATATATGGGGAAGATAATTGCTTTTGAAAACGGATTCGTCAAAAAGGTTTCTTCAAGATGTTAAGCGACGTTTACTCATAATAACCCAGAAGGAATATCAATGATAATTTTAAGACACAATTCCTTTTTAAATGCACAGAGAATACTGATTTGTTGTGAAAATCGAATTTATTGCCAATCTCCTTTTGCCAGTTGTAGCAACTACCAGTTGGCAGTTCTGTCACCCGATTGATTCGGTCGACACAACTAATACCAAATATGGTGTTGGTTGGGTCTGCCGACGATATTAGTTGTGACTACCTTCATCATTCGGTTGTGTTGCCCAACCTAAATAATACCCATGACCTATTTAAAAATATATTTAAAATCAATTACTTCACAGTTAAATATTATATTTTATTGTATTTACATATAGGTATAGTGGTACAAATAAATCTAAATACGCTAAATGAATGTAATTAGTAGATACAAATTTTTGTCTAGAATCTCTACTTATTGCATCAAAATGTATCCACACCCTGATTCTTAGAGCAAGCATTCTTTTTGACGGTGAACATGTAGCATGGTTGCCGCAACACTGTTATTTTCTCGGACATTATGTACCTGACTTCGACAGCATCAAAAATATATTGTCCTTTTTTATGGATATCAATAATTGAATATGCGGGGTGTGAGAAAATTGATAAAATCGTGCAGATTTAGTAAGATTTTCCACATCTGACTGCTTTCGTATCCGAAATGTAACTTCTTAAAATCCGGGACTATATCGCTGGTTAACCAAAGTTGATTTCTCTGCCCAAAGTGGCGTCCAGAGTACATAGTCATGCCAATAAAATTAGAAAGTTAGGGGGTATAGGTATCACTGCTAGAGGGGAGCCACCGTGGTGCAATGGTTAGCATGCCCGCCTTGCATACACAAGGTCGTGGGTTCGATTCCTGCTACGACCGAACACCGAAAAGTTTTTCAGCGGTGGATTATCCCACCTCAGTAATGCTGGTGACATTTCTAAGGATTTCAAAGCTTCTCTAAGTGGTTTCACTGGAATGTGGAACGCCGTTCGAACTCGGCTATAAAAAGGAGGTCCCTTGTCATTGAGCTTATCATGGAATCGGGCAGCACTCAGTGATAAGAGAGAAGTTCACCACTGTGGTATCACAATGGACTGAATAGTCTAAGTGAGCCTGATACATCGGGCTGCCACATAACCTAACCTAACCTATCACTGCTAGAGTTTATAAACTAATTCCAGAACTTACACACAAATATATCATATCTTCGAAGATTGGTGTGTATTCATAAGTCCACATGGTCCACAGCTATTACCAGATACAAAACGGCAGGTTCAATGAAAAGTTAAAAACCACAGCTAATATTGTCATTCTTATCCTATATAAAGGGTGATTTGTTAAGAGCTTGATAACTTTTTTTTAAAAAAAAACGCATAAAATTTGCAAAATCTCATCGGTTCTTTATTTGAAACGTTAGATTGGTCCATGACATTTACTTTTTGAGGATAATTTCATTTAAATGTTGACCGCGGCTGCGTCTTAGGTGGTCCATTCGGAAAGTCCAATTTTGGGCAACTTTTTCGAGCATTTCGGCCGGAATAGCCCGAATTTCTTCGGAAATGTTGTCTTCCAAAGCTGGAATAGTTGCTGGCTTATTTCTGTAGACTTTAGACTTGACGTAGCCCCACAAAAAATAGTCTAAAGGCGTCAAATCGCATGATCTTGGTGGCTAACTTACCGGTCCATTTCTTGAGATGAATTGTTCTCCGAAGTTTTCCCTCAAAATGGCCATAGAATCGCGAGCTGTGTGGCATGTAGCGCCATCTTGTTGAAACCACATGTCAACCAAGTTCAGTTCTTCCATTTTTGGCAACAAAAAGTTTGTTAGCATCGAACGATAGCGATCGCCATTCACCGTAACGTTGCGTCCAACAGCATCTTTGAAAAAATACGGTCCAATGATTCCACCAGCGTACAAACCACACCAAACAGTGCATTTTTCGGGATGCATGGGCAGTTCTTGAACGGCTTCTGGTTGCTCTTCACTCCAAATGCGGCAATTTTGCTTATTTACGTAGCCATTCAACCAGAAATGAGCCTCATCGCTGAACAAAATTTGTCGATAAAAAAGCGGATTTTCTGCCAACTTTTCTAGGGCCCATTCACTGAAAATTCGACGTTGTGGCTCGTTAGTAAGTCTATTCATGATGAAATGTCAAAGCATACTGAGCATCTTTCTCTTTGACACCATGTCTGAAATCCCACGTGATCTGTCAAATACTAATGCATGAAAATCCTAACCTCAAAAGAATCACAATATATATGCGTTTCTTTTTTAAACCAATTTGAAGCCTACAAAAATATGCCTTCCTTTGATAGTAAATAATTTGTTAAAATAAAAATGACATTTGAGAATTCATCAACCGTCATTCGGCTGAGAATACCAAATATCAGTGAGAACTACTAAATGACAGTTACGAAATTTATTTAAGGTAGGTCATATCTAGCGAATTCAAATATTTTTTTTTCAAAAGAGAGGCAATTAGTTGCTACAACCATTTGTTTGCAATTACAAACGAAAATCTATTGAAATTATAATCAAATGATATTAAAGACAGACAAACGCTTGTGATTTAAGGAAATAGATCAGCACAACTGATATTTAATTCTGAGTGTACAATTTTCGTTAGCACAACTGATTTCCAAACAATTTTTTTTCTGTGTGTGTATGTTTCGCGTATGTTATTTTATGTCATAAATCCTAATTTATTGTTTTTTTCCAGGGTTTTTCTTCATGTACAATCAAAGGCCTCTACTCGCAAAGAAAAAGAACGTGTATCGAAAATGTTGTTATTTTTTAATTTCTACGAAAACTTATCACCAAAAAAGTTTTTTTTGCTACAAAATTTTTATTTTTGCAATAAAAAAAAGAATTTTTGTTTTAAAATTACAGTCCATTTCGTTTACATCAAGCACTGTTCTTAACAGATTTTGTTTCTTCAATAAGACATATTTTGCAGACATTTTTGGACTATATGCAAAATTACATTATTTCCATTTCCAAAAGTTGAAAGTGGCCAACTAAAGGTATATTTCTGTTAAATAATGGTTCTTTGCATCGGCTCATGGGAGCCCAAAAATATGTTCTATAAATATAACTGCTTGACTGTATGCCTTGATGGCTATAGCGATAATTGTCTGTTGATGAGAATAACAGCTAAGGTTAGGCTTGCCAGCTCCAATTTGTCGAAAAGCTTGACATTTGGTTTAATTAAATTTTGTATTTTTTTTTTTTCATAAAAATTATTAGAATAGAAGCAAATATACCATAAAAAGAAGAAATAACAGTAAAATAAAAAAAAAATAACAATAAACTATCAGTCTTTATATATTTTAAATAAAACTTACCCTGCCACATATAATTCTTGTTCTTATTCTCCTAGCTACGATAGCCCAGTGGATAGAGTAACATATTGGCTTACAAAATGTATGGTCCGTGGTTCGATTCTCCGTTCAGGCGATAGGTAAAATTAAAAAAAAAAAAATTAAAATCAAATCAATTTTTTTCTACATTGTTTGCAACCTAACCTAACCTCGTTGAAGTGAGAAAAATGTGGGGAAAATGCAATTAGCTAGAAAATTAAAAACAAAAAAATGTTGAGTTAGTCCCTATGAAATTGTGTTTACATCCTGTAAACGAATCAACTTTTATCACAAATAGTATTCCAAACAATCTTCCTTACAGCGAAAAGCAAATGGGAAACGATAGTTCTTTGTCTAAAATTTCGTTTGGGAGGAATAAGAATAAGCTTTTGCGTGTAGCTACTTAAAGAGAATTGCCATCAATATATTTCATTGAAGTCTATTCTCCCTGGTACTCCTCTCATGGGCGGTTTATGGGAAAGTTAGGTTTAAGTAGAAACTCGCGTTTTTTCAGGCTCACTTAGAATAATCTGTCCGTTTTATTACCACATTAACTAAAACTACCTATTACATATCGGCACCTCCAATTTTTACCGTTGAATCCTTGGTACAAGTTCACATTTTTCAGGTCCGCCAGTAATCTAAAGCTATGTACCTTTAGAATTCGTCTCACACAAAATGCAGGACGTGCCGTTTGCTCCGCATTATGGCAGCTCATGCAGTAGTCATTATATTTCACCCCAGTAGCTTTTGCATACTCGATTATCATTATGACAGATATCAGGTGACATTTGACGTCTTGAAAACATTGCTGTTACCCGATCGGACATTCACCATCATGAAAGCGTTTTTTGTTTTTTGTAATTTAACTGATCGTGGTCGGAAGCTGAATCTATTAAATTATCTTCAGACTATTGGACCAGTCATTTAGGGATACAAAAGTTGAAATTCTACTCGACTTTATGAAAACAATATCAATAAGTCGAAGTCCACTTTTTGTAATTTTCAAATTCGAACAATCGAGATTTCCCTTTTTTAAAATTTTGATAAGTTTAAATGAACTTTATGATTCTGATTGCTGTCATATCCACTGGTTTTTCAATTTGCATTGTAATCTCATCAAATTGAGGAACTCATGATATACGAGACCAAAATTTTAGCTTTGGAAAAGGGGTTTAGTTTTATAAGAGGCCAAGAAAGATACCCCGAAAGCTACTCTGCTATATTCGGGCAGTCGTTGTATCGTAAACCAAATTCATTTGTCCACTATTTCATTCAGGACGTATGAATATATAATTCATTTAGGGTTATATGACTTGCTGTTTGCAGTACATTCGAGTTTAAATCTTTGGTCTGCCTTATGTGATAACCACATCATAAATATTCCAGATAGCTTTGCTACATTTTTATATGTTGTTGAACTGTCAATGGTATCAGCCATTTTATTTCAATTGAATGTCAACGGAGCTCTATTCACATTTTGTGGCTCATCATCATAACTGGCCGACAATGAATAGTCCTGAATATCCTTGAGCATAAATCCCACTGCTATTGTATTTCAACCACAAGCCATGCATAGACGATATTGCATTGATGATGACATCGAGGTTACAATGATGGAATGTTAGAAGGTCCGTCCAATATTGATTTCTTTTTTTGTTGTTTATGTTTTTGTGTTGTGGCACTGCCATCATTATCTCCAGTGACATTAACAGTGTAGACCACCAGAACTCCAGCTACCACACGACATCATCCGTGCTCTATATAAAGAAGTGCGAGTGACTTTGTATGTAGGAGGTTGAGCCATAGCTTTAACCACTCGTACCCGTGCTCAATTGGAAGAGGTTTTTACTAAAACCAGAAGCACGTGACATTTCCACGTCATTAATAATGCAGTCTGTGGTGAAAGTGTAGCATTATCGCGGCAGTTTGTTTTCTCTGACTATGAGTCAAGTAAGGATGCAGTAGTGAACGATGGCAGAAGTTTGTTTAGTACACTCAAAGAAATGTTGGGCGATTTATATGATCCACCTGATTTTAAGCCTTAACATTTAAAAGTTCACGATTTCATTACATCTAGTAATATTCACAAATGCAAGGAAGCATATCGTGTGGCTCACATTATGAGCATTTAGGATTTTGTCAATATAATTTGAAAAAAAAATTTGTCTATAAAATTTGGAACCATCAGTGTAAAAATATGAATAAATCTTTTGCATTCGTCTCTTCGCTTCTGAAAATCTGTGTTTCCAAAATACCTCTTAAAGAGGGACATACTCGAGAGGCATACGGGGAATGTATGAACCCCATGACCGTCACCGGACTAGTACCTAGTGTCTATGAACCAGTCCCAGTTCTGGTTTAAATATATGAAAGGAACCGGTCACTTCAACACGATCTTGTCATTGAAGGTGTAAATTTACACTTTAATATTAATAATTTTATATTACTAATAATAAATAAAATAATGGAATAATTTAGTAGGACCACCACATAGACCAGCATTAACCAATCTTGTCCAAACTATTAGAACTATAGGTGTGCAAGTGAGTAATATTTTACTCACTCACGACGGAAAAATCCTGCTCATGCACTATATATATCGATTACATCGATGACAGGTACAGGTAGATAACATAAAAAATATAGGAAAATTTACTATATTCTAAGAAATGTGTTTCATTCACACAAAATAATATTATAATTTTTGAGATAACAATAAATTGTTGTTACAGAAAATTTTGAAGTTCAACTAAATTTTTGTTGATATAACAAAATGTTTGTTGATATAACAAAATTAGTTGCTAAAGTGACTAAAATCGTAATTTGTAAATACAAAATACGTTGTTAGCTCAAATTTAAACATAATTTTAATTGTATTGACAATCAAATTAATAGATATTTTTTTGTGTGTTACGTTTTGAAAGGATTGAATACTTGTTAGTACGAATGAACTAAAATATTTTTTTCCATGCTAAGTGTTATTCGTACGTATGATAAGCTTTCTACAATAAAGGTAGTCAGAATTATCATTTTATAAGAAATTTTACTAAATTTGAGGAAACTTGGTTTTAGTTCGGTTTTTGTTCAGTAGTAAATTCTTATATCCCGCGAAGAAAACAGTATTAGTAAAATTCCATGCCATATTCTAGTTTATGAACTATTCTTAACTGCTTTCAGTTTAGGATTTTTTTTACTGAAACAAGTAAATTTTCCAAGTAGTTTCCAAGGCACTTTTTTCTGGGTGCATGAGCATGGTTAAAATCGACAGCATTATTAAACTCTTAATAAAGATATTATTTTCGTGACTCGCACGACATATGGTTTGTTAATCACGCACGACGTTGCCATTAGTGTGACTCATGACTTACGCGTGAACCTGTTTCATTCTAAGAACTTGAGGCAAAACTTTTGGAATATGATTATTCTGATAATTGTATTTCAGTAAAAGTGTCGATCAAGTAAGATTTTAATATCATGAGGGTATACAAATCAGTAAATTAAACTCGGGTTTACTTTATTGAATTCTCCTTCCAGAAAAACCACCAATCCATAGAAAGTCAGCCTTCAATAAATCCTGCTAGTTCACGGTCCACAGCGGTGCTAAATCTCGTTTTTTTGGAAAAAATTCTTCAACTTTTAAACAGATATCAACATAATTTTTTCTTTGTATGAAAGCTGAGGCGTTTTCCTCTAAGTTTGCAAATTTGTGGGTACCTAGTGGGTCCACGGGCTGACATGTAGGCGTTGAACGTTGGCCACCTCGGTGGTAAGAAATTTTGTTTTATTTGTCAACTCCGCAATTTTGAACCGGTTTCTATGAAAATTATGTTGATAACTTTATCCGTTATTTCCAAAAAAAAAGATTTGGGACCATTGTGCAGCGTTATATATAAAAACGTTGTGAGACTTTTCAATTTTTACATTATCAGACCTCTAGAACTTTTTGCAGATCATTGTTATTTTTGCTGGTGTAATAAAAGCTAACATACAAAGTTTGCATAGTAACTCTTATGAAAAGATTTTTTTTTTCACAAAAGTGATACTGTTTGCAGGAGGACAGAGGAAAACAAAATAAATAGAAGAAAAAAACAGAGAAGATAGAATCTTCTAAAAAACATCATGATAATTAAAAGTTCTTTAATGAATTGTATATACACTGATGAAGTCTTACTGGTTTGCTATCCAGCCGATTTCTATGCTAGGAGTCTACCAAAGCACTCCCTTGCAATTACAACACGGCAGGATACTATTCATACTTCACAATACAATCCTCTTTGATTTCTTCTTTTAAGCTTCTTCCTATTCTAACTCTCATCTGATGACGGCATTGCTGCACATATCAACTTGAGAACAGTTCTTAGTTTCATTCAAAAGTTCTTTTTTATTTATTTTTCATTTGGAGCACATACAATCTTTTGTCCTTAAAGGTACTGTAGACCTCAGTCAACATTGAAATTATATGACCTTCGTTCGTCTTAAATCTAGATTTCTGTTTTGCTTGTAAGTCTCAACTATTTGGAATATTCAAAGGTTAAAATATTTATTAATGTATATGCATGAAAATAAAACTACAACGTTTAAGACCTATATGCATTTTTTCTTTGCTCTATACTAGAATGGGGACACCAAAACTGTGGTCGGACACCAAACATATGTGTGTGCAGATAAATTTCA
This sequence comes from Haematobia irritans, assembly GCF_050003625.1. NCBI lineage: Eukaryota > Metazoa > Arthropoda > Insecta > Diptera > Muscidae > Haematobia > Haematobia irritans. The sequence goes on from NC_134397.1 coordinate 112,982,252, forward strand.
ATTGAAAGGAAACATTTATTTGGATCCGGAAGTGATGCAAAATTGGCTCAGAAGCACTGAATTTTATGTGGGTTTGTCATAGGGTGCAAGGTCATCTTTTTAAGCATCCGCAGCATTTAACATATTTCGCATTAGTTCTTTAAGTGTAACGATATTTTAGTATTTCTTATTTCATTAAAAAAAAATAAAGAAATAATATTTTCTACTTGTATCTCTACATAGAGACGTTTTGAATTGATCACTTTTCATATATTTTTTGTGAAGTTTTCATTATTGTGAAATGATCATATTTGGATGTACGTTAAGGTAATGGTTTAGAAAGAAATTCAAATTTTTTTGCTGGGTCTTTTATGGTGAAAATTAACAAATAGCCGAAAATGGTATTGTCAATTATGGTAAACGTCGAAAGTCGACTTATTATAATTTTTAGAAAGTTGAGAAATCGAATAGTCGAAAGTCAATTTCTTCAAATTTCTAAGAAATCGAAAATTTTGAAAAAGTTTAAAAATCGAGTTTTTGTTTCTCATTACAAATATTTTTTTGTCTTCAATCGCGAAATTAATTGATCCAATTACTTTTAATGGAAATGTCTTCAATCACAGAAATGCCAGTATCAATTAAAAATTAATTGACCCAATTAAAAAATTAATTGATACTATTAATTTGATTTCTGTTTCAGTTAAAAAATTTGTTTTTTATAGATTTTTGTTTTTTTAACTCAAGTAAGACTTAATTTGGAAATTTTTTTTGTGAATCCTTATATAGCGTAAACGTACGGTGTAGGGATGTCATTCGGGATAAATTTTTGTAAATCCCGGTATTCGGGATTTCAAAATATTGAATCCCGGTGTCCCAGAATTTAATATTTTGAGCAATAACTGTCCACAGTATCACAAAATTGTAGTGCATTAAGCAAATTTGGTTTAAATCAATTTTGTTAACAATAAAACGTTACAAAAGAACATAAGAGTAAATTAAAAAGCAATTTCAAACTGCTACTGAACAAAAAAATATGAACACAAAAATAAATTAAACACTATTTCATTTTGCTTTCGTACTCAACAAAATATTTTAAGGATTTTCGTTTATACTTCATCGTTTTAAGTAATCTATTAAAAGTATAAAGGCCTCAAAAGTTTCATCAGATATACAAGATCGCATATATTTTATTGCAGATGAACATCATCTCTCACAGTCGACATTGATCTAATGGTCCTTTAGGTTAGGTTAGGTGACAGCCCGATGTATCAGGCTCACTTAGACTATTCAGTCCATTGTGATACCACATTGGTGAACTTTTCTCTTATCACTGAGTGCTGCCCGATTCCATGTTAAGCTCAATGACAAGGGACCTCCTTTTATAGCCGAGTCCGAACGGCGTTCCACATTGCAGTGAAACCACTTTGAGAAGTTTTGAAACCCTCAGAAATATCACCAGCACTACTGAGGTAGGATAATCCACCGCTGAAAACTTTTTGGTGTTCGGTCGAAGCAGGAATCGAACCCACGACCTTGAGTATGCAAGGCGGGCATGCTAACCATTGCACCACGGTGGTTCCCTTTATACTGAATGAAGACACCAATATATTAATAATCTTAAAAAGTTTATCTGATTTGGATTATTTTTTCGGAATCCCGAAAAACTCCGGAATTCAAAATAAAAACTTCCGGAATGCGGGATGATTCCCGGCTGAGAACCTGTGATTTAGCCACGGGATAAATCCCGAATGACAGCCCTAGAAGGGTATCATTTAGGCAAATTGAGGCTTGGGATTCTGCATACTTAGCAGAATTTTTAACTCTCCACTCTTTTTACAGCCAAGTACAGTGAAACCTCCCAAATGTGAACATCCACGGTCGACTTAATTTTGTCAACATTTGAGTGGTGTCCTGTTTTCAGAGTGTTCAAGTTTGAAAGGATTCACTGCAGTTTCAATGGGTTTGAATTAGGTCTTGATAAATTAAAAGTGGTCAAATCTTTTCCTATATTTGATCAAAATTCCAACAGATGAGACAGTTCAGTGAATCCTTTCAAAAGTGGGCACCGAAAAATCCACATCTGGGATGTATTGACTGTAAATATATATTCTGATTCGGATGTAATTTGTTCCTTCAAGAGCCTCCGGAAGTTAAATCTAGGGATAGGTTTATATAGAGGCTATATATAATTATTAACCGATAAGGACCAGATTTTGTATGGTGTTTTTGCTCTATTGTGGTTTTGTAACCGGAGCGGATGAAATTTGCCCTTGCAATAGGCTCTCTATTGCCCTTGCAAAAGGCGACCCTGTGGTATTTTTTTATATATCTAGCTCGACTTCTTGAAAACATTAATTAAGTTCTTCGAATACACACAAATAATATCACCAAGATTTTTCCAATTAAAATTGTAATTGAATTCTAAAAAACTCAATTAAACATTTAATTTTTTTTAACAATTTTTTTAATTGAAATAAAAATCAATCACAGAAATTAAAAGTATCAATTACATTTTTAATTGGATCAATTAATTTTTTGATTTACGTTGGTGATTAGTACTACCATTTATAAATTTAAATTTTGAATTAGGAATGAATTGGATCAATTAATTTCGTGATTAAAGACAAAAATATGATGAAATATTTAAGGAAGGGCGAAGGTGATCCTATGACAAACAAAGGTACCCGATTTGTTGATAGTGGATGGGTTGGGGGAAGCGCTTTGACCTGGTCACTCACGCGTGAGTCACGACAATATCATGTCACGTGCACACCTCTAATCTATGGAGTGAATTCTCTCGCGGACCAAACTATATTTTCTGTTGGTGTACGATTTGATATGGCATTGAAATATTCCCTATTATAAAATCAGTTCAAGCCATTGATGAGTCCCTTAAAGGCAATAAATGCAAATTTTTACAAGTTTTTTTTACTTAACTTTCGGCCTTTGTCCATGATTATTGCATAGATGCAGTTTTCATATTTTTTCAGTCCATGTTAGTTAACCCACTGATTTGTGCATGCATTCACCGCCCAATGGCCTCTTGTAATTCATGCATGCATCCATTCAACAGAGCATATGTTATTTTCAAAGAGAACGCATGAGTTCGAGTGTTTGTATTGAAATGGATCCTAGCATATTTGAAATAAATCCTTGTGGTTAAATAGTTGTCCTTGAAAGGCATTACCAGCATTTTTCCTTTTGTACCCAACCAGCCAGGCATTTGGTAACATTTGTTGCAACATTAACATTTGCATTTCATTTCCGCCACTGTAGCCGCAGGGGTTCTGGTTCCATGGAAAATGAATGCAGCGAAAGCAATGGCAACAATGCAATGCACCACCACCGCAACAGTAACGAGATGAGCTACGTAATGGCAGCTCTTCACAATAATAATGTGGCAGTATTGCCAGACTTTCCGACGCCTCCCAGCAGCCCCAGCGACACATTCATAACCATTGTCGTTTGCGTTTGTATGGCGGTTTGTCCTTATAATCATCAACATTTGCATAGCATTTTCAATTGGATGCACCGTTTGGCATGTATGTGCGTGTACCAATGCATTATGTATTCAGCACAAATGCACTGTGTTTCATTTATACATTGAGAGAGGCGACGATAGATGAAATTATGAAAAAGGTGGAACAAGTTGGCACTAAATAACAAGGAAGATAGGACACGCAAAGAAATACAACGTTTGGAAATTTAGTATTGCAAACGTTTTTCTCTTGGTATAATTTATTTAATATTTGTCTAAAATTTCGAACTTTTATCGTCCAAATGAGCTATTGTTACAGAAAGTAAAACGTTTTAGAAACTTTTTACTTTTTTAGAGCAATAACGAGTACTCAATATAAACGAAAAGGATGGTGATTTTGGACCAGAAAGTTACTCATTTACCGCAAAAAAATACAACGTTTGGAAATTTAGTATTGCAAACGTTTTTCTATTGGTACAATTTTTTTAATATTTGTCTAAAATTTCGAACTTTTATCATCCAAATGAGCTATTGTTACAGAAAGTAAAAAGTTTTAGAAACTTTTTACTTTTTACAGCAATAACGAGTACTTAATATAAACGAAAAGGATGGTGATTTTGGACGAAAAAGTTATTCATTTCCCGAAAAAAATAAAACAAAAATTATTTTTGGGTGTTAAAGACTGAACTTTTAGTTCAATAAAATACTAATGTCATACATCCTATATAAATTTCTATCAAAATTTTGTATTACCCATAAGTTTTACAGCAATCCCTCGATTTCCGTCGCCTCGGTTCACATTGTTTCGATTAACGACGTCAAATTTTTTGTTACATCCAACTTCGATTTACGTCGTCGATTTTTCTTGCTAACTTTATTAGAAACGCCTTCCATGAGTGAAATATGTACCAACGATGATAACATCGAAACATTTATTTCTGAAATTCTTACCGAAAACTCCTCAAATTCTGATTGCTATTGCATATATAACGCAATTGTCGAAGTGGCGATGTTTTTTACGTATACAACGTAACCGTTTTTCATTTGTTTATGAACTTAATTTTTAAACTCCGACATTTTTTAATAATAAATTGTTATTTTTTTGTTCATATAAAAGACTGAATTAGCTTTATTTTTGAAGTATTTTATTATGTACACGCACATACATACATAATTAAATGGACTTAGGAGTGAGTATGAGCAATTTTTAATTCGGTTTACGTCGTTTCGATTAAAGTCTTCAAATTTCGGAACCAATCACGACGTAAATCGAGGGATTACTGTGCTAAGTCCATAATTTGTAAGTCTGGATCTTGCGTTAGCAACTAACGTGGTTTGTTTACTTTAAATGAATTTTCTTTCAAGCTGCTTGTGTTTGTCCTACATTGTTTATAGACAACAATATAGGACTCGTGCGTTGATATTTCTGTGTCAATGATAATAAGATCTATATGGTGAATAGTGTTTCGTTCGAACTAAAGGATCAATTTGAAAAAGGAATAAAAGTTTATATTGCTTCTAAATTGTTTGTATTATATGGGAGAAAGGACACGCAAAAACAAATTCTTTCTCTCCAACGAAATTATAGACAAACAAACATCTTGGGATAAGCGTTGAGGTAGCTCAAATTGTTTTTTATTTTATTTTCTGGATAGTTGCTTCTTCCATTAGATCTCTTCTTTTCCACGTTATTTATTTAGTTCTAACACCCTCAAAAGAATCGTTTCTCTAACATATGTTCCAAACATATTTTGCAGGAAGCACATATATTATTGGATACTGCCGAAACATTAATAAGTTTGTTTTATGTGAACCTATTATATGTTTGGAAGCATTTTGAGCCCAAAAATATTATATGCTTGGAAGAATTTTCCCCAAAGAAGGAATGAGCACATTCCCTCACATAATTTTCACTTCCACGAAATTGTTTAGTTCTTGGCACCTTTTTCTGTAATAAAAATAATGTTGAAGAAATTATTAAATTTTACCCATTTATATTTATATATATTTATTTACACATTCATATTTATAGTATATTAAAGTTTTATAATGAAATTTCGAAATGTGGGCTACTAAAGATTTACAGTCAGATAAACGAAATGGACTGAGCTTTTAGATAAAATATTATTTTTTTATTGCAAAAATAAAAATTTTGCAAAAAAAAAACTGTTTGGTATAAAAGTTTGAAATTTTGGAAGGAATTCAAAAACTCTAACAAAAGAAGAATGTGGAGGCGGGTCTAAACATACATAAATAATTTTAATATATACACATAAATTTATATAGGCGTGAACAGTTTTTTACTAGCATTTAACTCCATTTTAAATGCATTTAAAACTTATCGTGTTTTCTAAAATGACCCTGTTTTTGCCTTGTACTTTTCTTTAATAATTTATTTCAAAGAAAATAAACTGTTTCAATTGTTTTAGCTGCAAAACTCGAACTTAATGCCCGCTGTTGTATTTGAAGGTGTCCGTCAACTCCTCTTGGACTACTTATTTATAAAGAGGAACTAAACTTTGTTTTTATACATTTTACTGTTTTTCACTATTTCCTCCTTTTTTCATTTTACTGTCCCAACTCTAAGAAGAGTGTAGTGCCCTTTCGTTATTTTTATGAAGATCCCTTTGTAATTTTTATATATTTTCCACCGTTTTTTTTTTTTTTAATTTCCTTTGCCTGAATATTTTGACTTACTACACGTTCCGATTTCTTTTAACGAACCCAGAAACAAATGAGACCATAATGCCAAAATGATAAACAAAACACATGTCCACACATACATAAAATGCTGCTCTCAAGGCGAAAACACATGCTGTTTTTTTTTTCAAATGTCTATTCTCCGAATGTTCCGAATGTCTATTCTCTTTACTCCGAATACTCATTCTAATATTCAATTTCAATAATATTTAGACTCAATATCAAATATCAATTTTTTGGCCTTAACTTAAAACACAGAAATTGCTCTCCTTTCATTCTCTCGCTGTGTTATGTTCATATTTTTCGTTAACCCTCCCGGTTTCCATCTCTATTTCTTTCTCTATACTCTCTCTCTGTCGCTCTCTGAATAAAATATCACAACATAGACATATATGCTTACTCGAAATTTGTACATTTATATTTGTTTACCTTCACACATATTATTTTTATGAAACATTCATGCCCCAAACATAATATATTTTAACATATTAACATATGTGTCCCAAACATTTGGTGTTAGTTTAGGAACATTACATGTTTGCACTTAAATATATTGTGTTTTAAAATTGTGCCCGAAACACATTTTGTTTATATCGGAACATATGAAAAACATATTTTCTAACAGTGTAGCACTTTTTTCTGTAATACAAACAATGTAGAAGCACAATAATCTTTATAACCACAACACACAAGTAAACAGTTCTATTTATAGAATACACTTTTTATAGAATATTGGCTCAGCGATGCGGGTCGGGGTCGGCATTTGTAAGGAACATTTTGGGTTAACTAAGTCAACCCTATCTTTCACAGAAAATTAAGATAATATAATAAATTTCTCCAACCGATATTTGATAACAATTGTAATAAACGGTAATAAAATGTGAATTCGGATAACCTTGTTCCGACAATGAGTTATCTAGTTTTTATCGCTGAATCTCCTTACATGAAAATTTCTTGACCCTAACAGTAAAAGATATGCGGAATTATTGTGAAGTCAAACCAAAAAAATAAAACGGAGAACTCTATTAAATAGAAGGGCTTGTGGATGTACTCTTAGTGGCAGGAAGGAGCTTTCCCTCCTGTGCCAATATTAAAAAGTTAAGTACTTTGCCTCCATACAGTTACTACACACTACTTTCCCAGCACATTTCTCTCTCTCCCCCGTTCCAAGTAAATTTCAAGTAGATCAGAGAAGTTTCATGAAAATCTGAAAGCTTTCCCCAACCAATTATCGAAAAATAAAATAACGGATCTTTATCTACACGCCGCCACCAATAAACCCTGAATTTCAAGCAAATCGGAAACCTTTTGCTGCAATTTCCAAAACTTTGGGCAAAGGGGAGGTCCTCCTCTCCGAACAGATATAAAAAACGAATTAGGTCTAAAATTTTACGTTAATTGGTTCAGCCGAGCATACCCGGAAACAAATAAAATCTATATATAGATTGCTAGACACACAAGCCAATGTAAATAGACTGCAAACACTGCAAAAAAGACTGAAAACCACAAAAGAAAAAACACAATGGAAGCATACTACTTTACTTGGTCCCTTTCTTATAAAAATAAACCAAATACAACTTTTGGAAGTGAAAATAATGTAATTTCACATATATTTTAGAAATTTTCGCGAAATGTTCCTACGGGAAATAGACCACAACCACGCGACCGTTACAGGACTAGTCCCTGGTGTGTATGGACCAGTCCCAGTTCTGGCCAAAACGTATGGAATTGACCAGTCACTTTAACATAGGCTTGTCATTGGCGGGGTACATTTTCACGTTAAGACACCACATGAACTCATTCCAAAGGACACGTCCTGGAGTACCGGTACCAGTCCTGTGATAAATCCGTCAGTGGCAATTTGCACCAATTTACCGTAGGGGTATTAAATTCTACTATCTTATATTAAATTTTTACTACGAAACCTCATAATGTGTCTTTATTAAGATAGAAAAAAGCAGTGCTTGATACCAATGCATTGGACTGTTATTGTGGAATAAAAAGTATTTTGCTTATATAATAAAAATATATAATAAATATAATATAAAAAAAATTTTGTTGGTGAAGAAGGTTTGAAGTTTTCTAAAGAATTCAAACAAATGCAATAACAGAACAAGATTTGCGATATCCGTTTTCAAACGGATTTTTCTTTGTGTATAGTGAGAACTAGAGGTGTGTGCGAGAGTGAATTTTCACTCACACTCACGAAATGAAAACCTGTACTCACACACGAAGTACTTATAAAGACTCACGCGACAATTCAAGTGACTCACGACATATTGGCGAGACTCACGACATCTTCCAACCGATTCAATCGTTCCATTTTAAGAGGCCCCAGTGTGGGGATTAATTATTTTTATTTGCATTATTAGCTATCAGTAAGGAAGGTGTACGTTTCAAAACAAACAACAATTGTTCTTAACTGCACAGAGAGAAATATCAACCATAGTTTTTCTGTTGAATTTCTTTTCTTCTATTACTAACAATTAATTTCAAAATGACCCACCCTATGGTTCATTGTTGCATGTGATATGTATTTAACCATCTACCTCATTTCGACATCTGCTAGTTTGATGTTGGTTTAACTTGAATTTCCACCTAGCTTTTGTTTACCTAACATACTGACTTGAATACTTGCAGGCACTTAACGTGCATTTATGCACTTTTGTATATGCTCATCCTGGCGCCCGACGTTGAGTTACATTAATGACTTGGTCAGAGTAAATGTGGAGTTTTTATACAATTTCTGAGTATTCGCATATTGATATTTGCTACGTCGTTTCTTAGATTCGAGTTATTTTTCGAATAGAAAACTCATGCCACTTTATAGGAACATTTTATGGAACCGAGATACTCAGAACCCATAGCAAGTGAGTCATGGCTATAATAAGAGTACCCTCAAAAAAAGTGAACCCTCTATTTCACTAAAGCCAATTTAACTTTATTTACTCTAATAATTGTTGAGTAAAATTTTCTTTAACCCTTTCACTAGCAATGTCCACGTAGAAGGACATTCGAAAAAGACACCAAATTCTATTTTCTCACTTAGTTTCGTTTTATTTCTCGATGTTATTTTAAAGTAGAGGCTTTAATCTAAATAAGCTATAAATATTTTCCATATTGGTGAGGTCTAAAATACATTTTTATAAACTTCTTTAGCAATAAACGAAAAATACGAAAATTTGAAACAATTTTTCTACTGTATGTTTCCAGTAAATGGACATTCATACAAAAACTATAGCTGATACTTTTTCGGATTCTTTTTTGTATTTTTTCTCACACTTTGAAGGATATTATAGGTCAAATAGCGCTTATTTTCGTAAGGCCATTTGGTCACAATTCAAGAATCAAGTTTTCAGAACAAGCTCATGTAACTCTCGAAGTAATTGAGGTAGTTTTTCAAAATGGCAATTTTTGTTCTACATGTTGTTAGTACAAGTAAAAACAAAAGAAAAATTAAAGTTTTTAACATTAGGTTTATTTCGGTAGTGAAAGGGTTAAATTGGTAAATTTTATCACAAATCTTTCTATAACAAGTGAAAAAATTAATTATATCTAATAAATTTTCTTGAATTTGTCGCGAAATATTTACTTATAATTGTGATATTGGCGTTTGTAATACCATTTAGTTAAAATTTTATCTTTTCTGATTCAATCACGAGATTAATTGATGCTATTGATTTTTAATTGCAATTGCTTCAGTAACGAAAATCATTCTTTAAATGGAAAATTAATTGATCAAATTTTAGTTATTTTATATGCACATAAAAAAAACTATCACCCACCATCAGAGAACTTTGTCATTCCGTTTGTAACACATCGAAATATTGGTCTTAGGCCCCATAAAATATATATTCTGGGTCGTGGTGAAATTATGAGTGCTGAAATCACACTTACTTCTGAAAGAAAAAGGCTACTGACTTGGAACTTTGTACAAGTAGTTATTATTTATGTATGTCGGATGGCATTGCAAATGCCCTAACAGGTTGGCTGATAAGTTCCCGGTCTAACAAAGAAAAACAGATTTTTTTGTTAAAATTCTTTTTTATTATTCAACATAGTTCCCTTTAAGAGCGATAGGTTAGGTTAGGTTAGGTTAGGTGGCAGCCCGATGTATCAGGCTCACTTAGACTATTCAGTCCATTGTGATACCACATTGGTGAACTTCTCTCTTACCACTGAGTGCTGCCCGATTCCATGTTAAGCTCAGTGACAAGGGACCTCCTTTTTATAGCCGAGTCCGAACGGCGTTCCACATTGCAATGAAACTACTCAGAGAAGCTTTGAAACCCTCAGTAATGTCACCAGCATTACTGAGGTGGGATAATCCACCGCTGAAAAAATTTTTGGTGTTCGGTCGAAGCAGGAATCGAACCCACGACCTTGGCGGGCATGCTAACCATTCAAGAGCGATACAACGATTATAACGACCTTCCAATTTTTTGATACCATTTTGGTAGTACTCCTTCGGTTTTGCCTCAAAATAGGCCTCAGTTTCGGCGATCACCTCTTCATTGCAGCCAAATTTTCTCCCTGCGAGCATCCTTTTGAGGTCTGAGAACAAGAAAAATTCGCTGGGTGCCAGATCTGGAGAATACGGTGGGTGGGGAAGCAATTCGAAGCACAATTCATGAATTTTTGCCATCGTTCTCAATGACTTGTGGCACGGTGCGTTGTCTTGGTGAAACAACACTTTTTTTCTTCTTCATATGGGGACGTTTTGCCGTGATTTCGACCTTCAAACGCTCCAATAACGCAATATAATAGTCACTGTTGATGGTTTTCCCCTTCTCAAGATAATCCATAAAAATTATTCCATGCGCATCCCAAAAAACAGAGTCCATTACTTTGCCAGCGGACTTTTGAGTCTTTCCACGCTTCGGAGACGGTTCGCCGGTCACTGTCCACTCAGCCAACTGTCGAGTGGACTCAGAAGTGTAGTAATGGAACCATGTACGAGTTAACAGCTGCAAACACCGCTCATTATCATCAACACGTTGTTGTTTTTGGTCAAATGTGAGCTCGCGCGGCACCCATTTTGCACAGAGCTTCCGCATATCCAAATATTGATTAATGATATGGCCAACTCGTTCCTTTGATATCTTTAAGGCCTCTGATATCTCGATCAACCTCATTTTACGGTCATTCAAAATCATTTTGTGGATTTTTTTTATGTTTTCGTCAGTAACCACTTCTTTCGGGCGTCCATTGCGTTCACCGTCCACCGTGATCATTTCACCACGCTTTAACTTTGCATACCAATCAATTATTGTTGATTTTATATAGCATCAATATACACTGACCACCACTAGTTTACTTTTGGGACCTCATGGAGGAACAAATTTCATCCGGGTCGGTTGAAATGTGGAACGTGATGTTAGTATGTGTCGATTGATATCCGTCCATAATTATAACTTCCGTATAAACTAATCCCCGTAGTTGAACTTCGGGATTCTCGTGAAGGAGCAAATTTCAATGGATAGTTTTTAATAATCATGCAAAAGGAATGCCAGATAGTAACTTAACTACTGAAAATTTTTCAGTTAAAGTTGACTGGAGAAAAGATATTTCCATTTTACTTTCTGTTAACGGGCTGTTAAAGTCTAACGGAGCCACATGATAATGGCCGTAAAAGTTAAAAGTATATTTTAGTTTTTAGTTGAACACGATTTCAACTTCAATCGATAGTTTAAGTGCAAATTTGTTGGTGACAAGTCTTTATGCGTGGAAGAAATTCCACATCAGTTAAAAAATCTTAGCAAGATCTGAAAGAGGGAAAAAGAGTTTCTTATAGTATTGCTGATTAGTATTACACATAATAATTATACATTTTTCAACAGAATTATTACAAAGACTTTATTTTACGTATTTTTCTTCTCATTCCAGGTAACATTATTGCAATTTTAAATTGAACACAGGTATTTATTAGTTATCCATATGTTTTACAATATTCTATTTATTTTAGATTAAATAATTTTCATTAATATTCATTCTTTGGCGGATGTGTAAATAGTGGTATCTCTACTAAAAATATAATTAACAAGTAAGGAAAGTCTAAAGTCGGGCGGGGCCGACTATATTATACCCTGCACCACTTTGTAGATCTAAATTTTCGATACCATATCACATCCGTCAAATGTGTTGTGGGCTATATATAAAGGTTTGTCCCAAATACATACATTTAAATATCACTCGATCTGGACAGAATTTGATAGCCTTCTACAAAATCTATAGACTGAAAATTTAAGTCGGCTAATGCACTAGGTTGGAACACAATGTTAGTAAAAAAATATGGGAAACATTTAAATCTGCAGCAATTTTAAAGAAACTTCGCAAAAGTTTATTTATGATTTATCGCTCGATATATATGTATTAGAAGTTAGAGTCATTTTTACAACTTTTCGACTAAGCAGTGGCGATTTTACAAGGAAAATGTTGGTATTTTGACCATTTTTGTCGAAATCAGAAACACATATATATAAGTGCTATATCTAAATCTGAACCGATTTCAACCAAATTTGGCACGCATAGCTACTACTCCCTGTGCAAAATTTTAACTAAATCGGAGCAAAAAATTGGCTTCTGTGGTCATATGAGTGTAAATCGGGCGAAAGCTATATATGGGAGCTATATCTAAATCTGAACCGATTTCTTCCAAAATCAATAGGTTTCTATTCTGAGCCAAAACACATACTTGTGCCAAATTTGAAGTCGATTGGACTGAAACTGTGAGCTAGACTTTTATTACAAAAATGTGTTCACGGACATGGCTATATCGACACAGGAGCCCACCCTGAGCATTTTTGTCAAAGACACCAAGTGTCGATCTCGTCTCCTTCTGGGTGTTGCAAACATATGCACTAACTCATAATACCCTGTTCCACAGTGTGGCGCAGGGTATAAAAACGAAATGAAAAACAGAAAATATATGTATAATTGATGATAAAATCAATGCAATCTTGCCTACCATTCAATATGTCACATTTTTGCTTGGTTTATTGTAACTCTATCATAATTCCTATCATTGCCCGTCCATCGAGGTCATTGTAAATAATTATTTTCCGCAGGCAGTTAATGCAATTGATATTTATCATAATCATATGACAATAATCGATGCATGACGAGTATGCAAATGACTAAATTGCTAAAGTACGTGTTCCTCACATAAATGCAAATCGATCGCAACAGCACTTCAATGAAGTAGACATACGAGTAGACCGACTTAAATATAAGCTCAACATAGAGTCCTCAAATTATAAGTTTAAGGTTATTTAATTGGGTTTATTTATTTCAATATTATTTAGCGTATTTTAATGAAGCTGAAATTACTTGTGTTCCTTTACCTACTACCAGTGTTATCGTTGTGCAGCTATAGTGACAAATGCGCCCAAAGAAAAAAACCTTTGGAAAACGTGTATCAAAAACGTTGTTTTTTGTTACAGTTTTTATGATTTCTTCGAAAACTTTTGTCACCAAAATAATTTTCTTCCAAAATCACAATCCATTTAATTTATATTTAGCACTGCTCTTTTCTGACTTTAATAATTCACACTTTGAAGTTTCATAGTAAAAATTTAATTGAATAGTATGTAATGCCGGACATCTTTTCAAAATCTTGCGAACATTTTTGGAATATTTGTAAAATTGCATTATTTCCGTTTCCAAAAGTTGTATTTTTAAGAAAATGACCAACTTAAGGGTATATTTCTTTTAATAAAGGTTTCTTTACATCGGCTCGTATGCTCTCAAATAATAACTAATTGACTATATGTAACAGGTTGGCTGATAAGTCCCCGGTCTAACAAAGAAAAACACATTTTTTTTTGTCAAAATTCGTTTTTATTATTCAACATAGTTCCCTTCAAGAGCGATACAACGATTATAACGACCTTCCAATTTTTTGATACCATTTTGGTAGTACTCCTTCGGTTTTGCCTTAAAATAGGCCTCAGTTTCGGCGATCACCTCTTCATTGCAGCCAAATTTTTCCCCTTCGAGCATCATAAGCGTAGGAAGGCCTCTGGGGAGGGGGCTTAGACCCCCCCAGAAAAATTTTAGCCCCCCCCAGAATTTGAAACTCTATTTATGATTTTCCATTTTTCAATAAATGTCAATAGTTTTTTTTAATTTTTAGAAAAATAAAACAAGTATATACAATTGCACAAAGTTCCGTTAATGACTTTCATGAACAATCGAATTACTTGGGTTGTGGTAGCAGTTACCGATGGCAATGTTTGAAGTCAGATATTTATGAAATAAAGCTGTGGTTGAACTTATGATTGATTTAGTTTAGTCAATTTAATTAAAAAAATAGTAATTGATATTAAAACATTCTTTCATAAATTAATATCTTAATAATGGTGCGAAAAAGCGTTGCCTAAAAAGTAGTGAAAATGTTCTTTTTGCGTCTAGAAGTGGTGCAAAATTGGCGGAGAAGCAATGAATGTAATATGAGCTTGTCATAGGACAAATGTTCACCGTTTCAACAGCCGTTGCAATGAATTTGCATCACTTCTTAAGGTGAGATCCGAATTCAGTGTTTTGAATGTGAATTAAAAAATTTTGTGATATTTTCCCAAATAAATAATTTTTATATTGTTTTTATGATTTTTAATGCATTCTGACGCTTGTTTGAAACGTTTTTCGAATTTCGAATTAATTTCGAAACATCGATTTTTCTATAATGGATTTAGCAGTTTTGTGGCAAAATTTGAATAATTTGTACCAATTTATTTATTCTTACTCTTTTTTTAAACTATTTGAAAAAAAGAAAACAAAAAATTACACATTAAAATATGACAAAAAAAGTAAAAAATGAAGTAGTTAAAATAATTGAGGACATTTTTGGAAGTACTTTTAAAGTTGTGCCTTTAGAACAACTCACAATTTTCTTGCTGGGAAAAGTGTGGAACTACTTTTAGTTGCTTTATTATAAATTAATTGTCGAGTTATTTTGATGCCCAATTTTTTATTCAATTTTATGAAATAAAACATTAATTGAACCTATAAATTTTTAGCTGGGGGGGCTATAGCCCCCCCCTACGAAAATTGTCTAGCTACGCTAATGGCGAGCATCCTTTTGAGGTCTGAGAACAAGAAAAAATCGCTGGGGGCCAGATCTGGAAAATACGGTGTGTGGGGAAGCAATTCGAAGCCCAATTCATGAATTTGTGCCATCGTTCTCAATGACTTTGGCATGGTGCGTTGTCTTGGTGGAACAACACCTTTTTCTTCTTCATATGGGGTCGTTTTGCCGCGATTTCGACCTTCAAATGCTCCAATAACGCCATATAATAGTCACTGTTGATGGTTTTTCCCTTCCCAAGATAATCCTTAAAAATTATTCCATGCGCATCCCAAAAAACAGAGGCCATTACTTTGCCAGCGGACTTTTGAGTGTTTCCACGCTTCGGAGACGGTTCACCGGTCACTGTCCACTCAGCCGACTGTCGATTGGACTCAGGAGTGTAGTGATGGAACCACGTTTCATCCATTGTCACATATCGACGGAAAAACTCGGGTGTATTACGAGTTAACAGCTGCAAACACCGCTCAGAATCATAAACACGTTGTTGTTTTTGGTCAAATGTGAGCTCGCGCGGCATCCATTTTGCACAGAGCTTCCGCATATCCAAATATTGATTAATGATATGACCAACACGTTCCTTTGATATCTTTAAGGCCTCTGCTATCTCGATCAACGTCATTTTACGGTCATTCAAAATCATTTTGTGGATTTTTTTTATGTTTTCGTCGGTAATCACCTCTTTCGGGCGTCCACTGCGTTCACCGTCCTCCGTGCTCATTTCACCACGCTTGAATTTTGCATACCACTCAATTATTATTGATTTCCCTGGGGCATAGTCGGGAAACTCATTATCAAGGCAAGTTTTTGCTTCCACCGTATTTTTTCCCTTCAGAAAACAGTATTTTATCAAAACACGAAATTCCTTTTTTCCATTTTTTTCACAATAACAAAAGTTGCTTCACAAAAGACGCTCTATCTCACAAACTAATTGACTTACAGACGTCAAATTTTGACATGAATCATTTGAAGGTTGGTACTATATAAAAATAATATGCATCTAATACTAGCGACGCCATCTATGTGTCAGACCGGGGCTGAACAGCCAACCTATTATTGCTTACAAACTGTATGGTTCGCGGTTCGATTGTCCGTCCAGGCGAAAGTTTAAATTAAAGAAAAATATATTTTTTATATACATATAAAAGTTATTCACAGCTTCAGCGGTTCCAATCCACAAGCCATTTTAAAAATCTCCTATAACTTTTTTGTTTGCAGCTAATTCCTAATTTCTCAGAAAAGCGGGTGTCCAATTTGACCTAGATGGGCGACAAAGACATGGAATTGAGTCGACAAATGGTTTGTGGTATTAAATCCAACGACAATACTTCTGTTGGTTTTTAATTAGCATTACTACGATTTTCCGTTTCCATACATTTAACCAAAAAGTTTTAGGCGCCAGATCATTCCCATTTTAACCACACTGTAGTTCATTCTTACTATTTTTGAGAAGTGTACGTAAAACTTCTTCTATTTTAGTTAGAATTGAACTAATTCGTATGTCATTGAAGTTTTTTTAGTTCATAAAATTTTTGAGACATACTTGGAATAAAGAAGAAATTTTGTAACAATACAAAATGTTATATTTTAGAAGAAATCCTAAAACAACTCCCATCACTTATTGATTCAATATGAAAGGATATGGCATTTTTAAATCCAGAAATGGCATTAAAAGTTAAATAGCAATTGAATACATTTTTTCTAAAATTAAACGAGTGTCTTTTGCAACGTTGCAAAATATAAACGACTTTGTCATGGCTTTTGTATTTAGAATTCTTTGCAATATTATGAATTAGCTCTTTCATTTGGACCGATCGAATATTTTCTACCGTAACCGATGCAAGAACAAAGAAGAAAAATAGGTTCAATCTCAACATTTTGATCTTACGATCCCAGTTTGTTCCCATAGTCATTATAATAGACTGAATTCCAAAATGGTTTATACCCAAACTGAACCTTTTACGTTGATATTTTTACCGAACTTGAATTTAAAAATAAAATTTTCTTGTTTCCTTACAATTCTTCGATTTTATAAATTTTTTGTCGCAAGGAAAATTGGAGGGAAAAAAATGTTTGACTGTTCCTTAGGGAATTTTCAAAAATCCTTCTGGCATCAAATCCATCAGATATTTACTAAACTAAGATACAATTGATCAAGTATTGTTGAATTTAATAACATGTAGTATCATTACAAACTTGTGCCATTATGATCAGAATACAGCACAGACATTTCTCCACCCAGCATCTAACTCTCATGATGCCCATACATGGGTAATTTATCAAATGTGCTAAATTTATAACCAAATTACATTTATTCACATAAAATTCAACTCAAATTCAATTAAACAAATGTTCAAAATGTTCACATTTGCTTTTGTAACATGAAAGATTCTGTTCTGTTGTGTCCTTTGCCAATTTCAACTAGAATGGACATTTATTATTTCATTAGATCCTCCAACCCCTTTTTGACAATTTACAAATTAGAGAGTCCTTGTGGAGACATCGTTTCCTTTGTCTCCTTTTGATAAGACCATACAGACATATGTGAATTAACTGGAATGGAGCAGTGAAGGAGACATTCATTATTGCTAATTATTTATGGTTGTATGCCATAAATAAACAATAACAATTGTAGGATGCAACACTCTTATCTTAAGTGTAGATAAAGAGTCAGCATAAATGAGTTTGCGATACTCTACACAAACAAAGCCACGGGATTTCTCGTGATTAACGACATTAATAATATCGTGAGTGTGTGTGAGTTAAAATTTTATTTTCGTGAGTGTACGTAAGTCTTACCAAAAGATGTGCGTGTGCGTGATTAAAAAATTACCCACCTGACCACAACGTTCGTTATCGTATTCGATATAGAAATATTCTCGGTTTTTTCTCGAAGAAAACTATCGAAAACGATATCGAGAATGGTTCGAAAAAATTTCGAAAAACGTTCATCTGTCGTGCTGTTACTGCCAGCAAACTCTTCGTTTTCGAAGGCTTACTAGTGATTCGTTAAAGAAGGTTTCGCGATATCTATAATTGATCGTTAACGAATCTATTTCGAATTCGTTTTCGCATTCGATATCATTCCGCTTTCGAAGGTTTTCTATACTGTTTTATTCCCATTTTGTTCCCATTATAAGTTGTGTAGTAAAAGAAAATTTTCATGTTTGTTTTTATTTTATTACAACACAATATAGATAATTATAATACAAAATAATATAGATATTAGTGTTGCGATCAAAATACTTAAAATATTTACATTTAGGAATATATATTTGAAGTGATTTAAGGCACTGCATTGACTTCTTTGTGCGGAATTTCTTATTAACCCGGTCGTGGCTATGCCATTGAAAAGGACTATAATCAATGAGTAACATTTTCCTGGATACATCTGCAAATTAAACAAGAAAGAAAATTGGTAGTTTTTTAAAAGATATATAAATAAATTGCTTAGCTCTTTTAGATGCGCTAAGACACTTCACCCCCACTTAACAATTTCTTAAACTGAAATTACTTTTTAATCTCTGTCTTTGTCAAAAACAAACATGGCGGAATACCAACAAATAAGCCGAAAAATATTCGTTATTACTTCGAAACAACGAAAGTTCGAAATTTTTCTATTATCGAACTTTTCTCGAATAATGTGCGCGTTAATTTATTTCGAAAAATGTTCGCTTTAGCGAACGTTCGCCATTTCTCGGCACTTTGGTCGGGTGGGTACTTACGTACACATCTCTAATACAAACACACTGAGCTCTTTAGCTCTTATACTCATCAAAACACATCGGTCATTAGCACACGAGTATCACATACAGCCAAGCATATCTATAGTGTGCGATGCACAAACTTAGCACGAAATTGTCGTGAGTCACGAAAATAATATCTTCGTGAGTGTGCGTAACGAATTTCGGAAAAATACGCTCACGAAAAAATCCCTCTCACGGACATAAAACGCTTACGAGATGAAATCATTTACAATTTTAATCACACCTGGGATGTTAAGAGTTTAAAAACGCTCTCAATTTTAATCATGCTCATGTTTTCAAACACGTCCCTAAGGAAATATGATATTTCGATGATAACCGATCATCTACAATTGTTCTGATGGAAGAAATCCGGCGGAAGGAATCCGGTAGTTGGACACATACCAAATTTCAAAAATGTTGAAATACTGATGATGGAAGAGAATACAAAGCGGAGATATACATTGGAGATGCTGCATATAATAAATACTCCCACTGACGAACGCATGAACTTCAAAACCGACACAGACCACTGTGCACAGATTTACAGAAATCTAATACAAAATCACAAACACAATTAAGATAATCAATCAGTTAGGTTAGGTTAGGTTCAAGGAGAAAGTCCATAACTTTGTAAAATATAATCGTGTCTGTTCTGGTACACACATGTACAAGTTACGTATGGTGTCACACTTAAAAGGTGTCCTGGCCAACACTATACACCGTCATAGACCTGAAAAATGTACACGAACATTTCTTTTGTGTAGGCTTAGTGTACAGCCATCGTATGCAAAGTTAGAAGTTTTTATAACAAATAAATAACAGATTCTGAAACTTTAATATATTTTTTATAAATATTTGCAAATTTTATTGGGAAAGTCACTTATATATGGCAGAAACCACGATTTTAAAAATCCATCTAAAATTTGAACCGAAATTTCCTCTGATTGGTGTATAAATTTTGGGGTTGTTTTAATCAGCTGATTTTCAGTCTGTTCGGAAGTATAATGTTGCCACAATTTTTAAAAGTTAACACAAAAAAGATTTAAGCAAAATTATCTTTGATTTTTGTGAATACTATCCGCTTTCCTAAACAAATCAAAGGTTTTTTGAAAATGTAAGGTAATTAAATTTATAACTTTTACAAAATCAATGGGCTAAGAAAAGTGAATTTTACCAAATTTATTGCATGAAAAATATAGCATCTAAAAAAAAATGGCATCTAAAAAAAAATAAATAAATAAAAAGTTCACAAATAGGGCGCTATGAACTACGGTCCCAAAGAAATAGGCCCCAAATTGGAAATGAAGTATGACATGAACATGGCCCCCGATATTATGAAAGTGTGCCCCAAAATTAAAAATGTATCAAAATAATTATTAGTGATTTTATACATCAAGCAGTATTTGTAAATGTAGTTCACAATGCAGTATTAGTTTGATACTTATTTAATGATTATATTTTTTGTTCATAGCAAAAAAAAGAAGAAAATATGTAATGTGTTATTTTTACTGGGTGAAAAATTAATAATAAAGTATTAGGTGTGTTCCTTTACTTTACTCGTAGTAAAAAGTGAGAAATATTGAAAATCGTCTCAGATTTCTATATTTGTTAAATGTACAGCAACGAAAATATAGTAAAAATTGTAAAAATGTCAAATAAACAACAAAAGAAGCATTGTGATTTGAATAAATATTTTCAAAACATGTAGGTAAATTAAATACTTTTATATCGAAATTTTTTTGACAAATGGCAGATTTTTTGCAGGAAACTTTGAAATCCTTATTACGATAAAAAGAAGCTATGGTTTTTACTTTGTTATAAAAAGTACTCCTTTTGCAAAATTTTTAATCAAAGTAAAACTCTGGCTTCTGGGCTATAAAGTAGAGTAATAGCGCATATTATCAGTATCTTATAAGGTGGGGTTTTTCATTCCGTTTTTAACACATACAAATAACGAATTCTGACTATAGAAAGTATATATAGTCTTGATCAGGGAGAAATTATAAGACGGTGTCTCTCTGTCTGGCTATCTGTTGTAATCAGGCTACTTCCTTCAATAATGAACCTATAGTGCTGACATTTTACCAGACACGTTTTTCTTCTACATGCAGGTCAATTTTGAAGATGGGACTACTTCGGCCTAAGTTTCGATTTTGCTTCCATATGAACCGACCCCCCAATTGGGGTCTTCATGACATAGACATTAAAACTTTTATCCGATTTGCATGAAATTCAAAACGTAGAGATACTTTTGGTCCATTAAAGGGTGTGCCGAATTTGGCGTGAGTCGGTCAATGTTTTGGTACTTTTTTCGAAACAAGTGGTATTGGTTCGGCATTGTTTTGAAATTCCAAATTGTCATTAAATCTAAAGCACAAAGGTGCACAAAATTTTCCTCCAGAATACGTGGAATTTTATAAGGAATGTAGTCCTTCTAGACTCAAAATACAGACCCCGCTTTGTTCAAATTTTGCAAAACAAAAATTGTAAGGCCCTATCTCGCAAATTTTAGATATATTCGCACACATGCACAATCTCTTTATGGTAGTTTATAAGTTCTATCCAGCAAAGCAAAAATCATGAAAATCGGTGCATAATTGCGCGTATGCCAAGTAACACTAAATTTCATACATCCGAGGTGTCCAACTTCCAACGTCTATAGACCAGCCCGTGAATCCACTAGGGACCTACAAACCTCTAAATATAGAGAAAAACATTTCAGCTTTGGCACAAAGAAAAAATTATGATGATATCTTAATCCATTAAAAAGTTACAGAATTATTTCCAAAAAAAAGCGATTTGGAACTACTTTAGTTTCGAAAATTTTAAAACAAATAATTATTTTGGTCATGACATATCTACAACCTTTACTCGAAAAAATTTGTCGAGTAACTTGTAGTAAAAAAAATTTAAAAGAGACATGCATTTTGACATTGTTCTCTTAAAATTGTTTACTACTTTTACTATTTTTTGGGGTTGAGGAACGGTTTCTAGTAAAAACTAGTAAAAGTAGTAACTAGTAGCACGTAAAGGAACACAACTATTGTATGTGAATGATCAAAAAAATAATAAAAAATAATAACGTTTAAAGACGTTATCAGTCTCCTTTATCCCAATGAAAAAAGAAGAATAAAATAAGAAATGGAATCGAATTTTTTCGTAACTAACTACGAATATGCAATGAGAAGTGCATTGATACACCAATTTCCCAGTGTACGCCTGAGTAATTGAGAAAAGCAGACACCTCCACTTCCTCGAAAAAAATTTCATTTTTTTGTAGAACTATGTACTCGACATTGAAAAGATATTGATTTGCAGAAAACGTGTTAAAACAATAGACTATTAAAAAAATCGCTCGATTTTTTTAATAGTCTATTGTTTTAACATCGCGCGATTTTTTGGAAAAACATCTTTTGGAAGAAATGAACACTAACAAACAAACAAACGTCCAGTATACAAGTGAAATATTGTGCTAGAGCGGAGTAATGGTGAGGAAGAAAAATAGGTTGTAGCAAAGAAGCAATTATTATGGATGATACATATCCTCTTGATAATGCGAAAATTACTGTAGGTGACACCATACCCGAAACAACTCTCTCCGAAAATGCGAACTTGGAAAAGACAGATGCGGAAACAGAACCGACTGCGACTAGGTCAACAGTCCCAATATAGATTTTTTACCTTCCAAACACTTAATCGTAAGCTATGAATGTAACAGGCGGATGCAATTGAAATGCATCAAGATGTGTATAAATGTCCTTGTTGTTGTTATGTACTCCTGGATTTCAAAACCATTTTATTTTGATTTCAAAATCATTTTAAGTAAGTTTTGCGATATGCATTTGTTAAGCACAAGGTTTGAAAATGGGTCCCATATCAAATGAAAACAGGCCCATTTTCATTGGGAAATTTTAGGGTTAATTTTCATTATGCAGCAGAACCTCAAAAAATAAATGAAACACGACCCCCAAAAATAAACAAAATTTCGTGTTGTTGAATGTCATATAATTATTGGGGTTCATTTTCATTAGACAAAGTGGGGCTCATTTTCATGGGGCCCATATTCACAGCGCCCACAAATAGGTGTGCTGAATAGATTGATCGTCCGTTTTGAATTCTTGAGCTCCTAGACACCTCAATTTGTATACACAAAGATGTGTGTATCTGTCCATGTCTGATATTCCGTTAATAATTTCTTGAGCTCCTAGACAGTGAAATTTTCTTCTGATTTGCCTGAAACTGGTATTGTAGGTCCACAAATAGGTGTGACGAATATGGATAGTATCCGTCCAAGATTTGGTATAGTCCACATATAGATCGATCTCCCGATTTGTTTTCTTGAAATTTTAGACACGGCAATTTTTATCCCGTTTTGCCTAAACTTGGAAATCTAGCGGTATTTTAGTCAAATAATGGGTGTGGCAAATTTGGTTCATATCGGTAAAAGTTTGATATAAAGAAGGAGCAATAGCCATCAAATTGGCCAAAAGTAGAAGTAAAATGTCCCGACAGCTCATACACAGAGAATACAGATTGGTTGTGACAACCGAATTTATTGCCAACCTCCTTTTGGCAGTTGTAGCAACTATCAGTTGGCCGACTGATTCGGTCGACACAACTAATGGCTAATGTGGTATTGGTTGGGTCTGCCGACGACATCGGTTGTAACTACCTTCATCCTTCGGATGTGTTGCCCATCCTTAATAATACTCATGCCCAAATTAAAAACGAATTCGGATCGGTTTATATGGTGTCTATATATATTTATAGACCGCTATGGACCAATTTTTGCATGGTTGTTAAAGACCATATACTAACACCACGTATCAAAGTTCAACCGGATCGGATGAATTTTGCTCCTCCAACAGGTTCCCGAACTAAAATCTGGGGAAAGGTTTATATGGTGGCTAAATATAGCCACTATATAAACCAATTTTTGCATGGTTATGAGAGACCGTATACTATCACCACATACCAAAATTCGACCGGATCGGATGTAATTTGCTTCTCTAAGAGGATCTGCAAGCCAAATTCTGGGGGTCGGTTTATATGGGGGCAATACGCATTTGCAATTCCATCCGACCTACATCAATAACAACTACTTGTGCCAAGTTTGAAGTCGAAAGCTTGTTCGTTTTGAAGTTAGCGTGATTTCAACAGACGGACGGATATGGTTAGATCGACTCAGAATTTCACCACGACCCAGAATATATTTTACGTATATAACATACGTAAAATGGTGAAAATCGTTACTATTGGGATTATAGCAGATTACAAATATTTACTTTTTGCCGACTTCACCAGCTATCGAGAAAATTTATTTTTGGAATTGAGTTGTCAACCTCTCTGGCCAGTATTTTACTAAACTAAAAGACACAAGTTTTGATTAATTGATCAAATCACAGACTGGATGGTAGGGATAAAACCTGTTGGAACTGTAAAGATTGGTACATTAAAATGGTGTCTCGGAGCACAAAGAGTGTATGGTATAAAAATGGATCAACGCAGGAAATTTCCCATGCAAAGGCATTTAAAAATGTGTCCAACCTTTGACTCCTTGACAAATTATGCTTAGAAGATTTAAAATTAAATCAATAAAAATACGTCTTCTTTAGACATGAAATTAATATTTTAATAGAAATTACATTTGTAAAATAATTCAAATGGCATTCGGTTGTGAAAGCCATCCGTAACTTGTGATAACAAAGTGACAGTTACGACAATTAATTACGGCAGGTTGTGTCATCCTAATTCGGGCAAAATTTTTTGAAGTGCCCTACTTCAAAAAATTTTAGCTCCTACATTTAGCTCCTACAACTGTCTGTCTTCTATCACAAACGTAAATCCATGGAAATAATCGAAAAATTGTAGTAGAGACCCACGTATGATTGCAAATATAGAACATAGATTGGGCCAACTGATATTTAATTATAAATGTAGAATTTTCTTTACTTCAACCGATTTCCAACCAATCTCTTCTCTGTGTGTATCATATGAAACGAGTTATTTCATCGGATTTTCTTGCACCCTTAGATGCAATGTTTAAGATTCCTCTAAAATAAAAAAATAAATAATCGTTGCAACTATTGTCATAACTTTGGTTTTTCAAAAATTACAAATTTTAGACATAACATTGGGAACCTTGTCATTTAAAAAATATTCTTAAGGGAAGGAAATATTCAGCCGATGTTAGAGATGTATATACATAATTTTCCTTTGTTTTTAAATTTTTTGCTAATTGTACCTCATACATTACTTTAAAAAAAAAGCATATCCGGTTCCAAAGATTTTGTCTATACACTAATAATTTTGGTATTGATTCTGAGCCAAAGAAGTAGAGAATTAAAATTAGACATAATTCTATTTTAAAGTTTCGCGTACATGATATAAGGAAACATCTTTGAATTCATTCGTGTTCTCTGCTTATTTCTTAATGTGCTGTCAGGGTCCTTTAGAAATGTGGTGATTCAAAAAAATTGTCTTTAAAATAAAGTGTGAAAAGACATCTCCAATTTTGAACGCTTTTTTGTTTTGTTATCAGGATGTAAAAAGACAACAAATTTAAAGACAATTTCATTATTTTGAAACAAAAATTCAGGATTATTAAAGCCAAGTTGACCTTAGTCAAGCAAAATTTTCTTTCATGTAAAAATACCCATTTTTAATTCGAATCACTTAATTATAAGAACAAAATGACTTCGTTGGAAAGATTGTCGACTTTTGGACAAGGAAAAAACTTTATATCAGAGAAATGCGTCTTCTATACTAGGCAAAAACGCATATGTGTTTTAAGGATATGAAATCTTTGACCTCACTACAATTTTTTTCAGTGTAAGTAACGGATATAAGCACATTTTATATAACAAAAAAGCGCATAAAAAACCTAGTTAAGTGGTTTTAATATGCGCTTTTTTATGAAACTTAATTTCATATAAGAAAAAACAAACACCAATAATAAACAAAAAGTTTGTTTTTAAAAATGTCTTAACCTTTATCTTATGTAGTCAAATCTTGGGAATAAAAGATAAAGGATAAGTGGCAAATTTGCAAATTTTTTCAAGCGTCGAACTTGTTCAACTTGCCACACTTTTTACATTTTAGGCCACCTTTTTGTCATATTGTGCCACCTCTTTATTTATAATAAATAATTATAATAATAATAATCGAATTTATGCAAGCGATAGAACGATTGTCTCTAAAATTGTTTATTTGCTTCTAAAGAAAATGTCTACCCGTCAAAAGATCTAAGATCTTGTCTAACATTTTGTTTCTCAATGTAGTAGCGCCAGAAGATCCACGTTGGGACCCCGAAAAGCTTTAAGAATTTCATTCATAATCCACTTAGTTTGTTAGCCTTGAAAATGTTCTAATACCATGTTTCCTCCATGTTAAATATTTTAAACTAACCCGTGAACATTCTTTTAAAATTCACTACAACATGAAATCTACTTCCTTGTAGCATCAAAGATAGGGTGTAAATCCTTAAATAAACTTGACTAACATATACAAGCTTCTTAACTGTGAGAATTAAAATGACCATACCAATGCCATTGTACCGCCTTAGACCATTCTATGTCTACCCAAAAATTAACTCAACTCGAAACTCAACCAAACAGACTAATATTCTTACTGCGGATGTCAGTGACAGCAAATGCCAAGGACCATATCTATGATTACAACAAATGATAATCATTTGCGCTTTATGTAGAATATCCTGAAGTCATTTTCCTGCATATAATTCACGACCATGTGTTTGTTTGTTTATTTGTTTGTTGAATTCTTGGGGTGCACTTGCATTTACGAGCATTCTACGCACTCACTAAAATCTGCTCTCACACTACATCTACATTTTGCAAGCAAATAAAATAATTCATTGTATAGATATTCGTTGATGTACACTTGAAGTGTTTAGCATAAGTACACCCAGACATTTATACGTGACGTTAGTATATGTCCCCTAATAACCGCGAAAAAATTGGTCCATATCGGTCCATAATTATACCTCCGAAGTCTCTTGAAGGAGTAAATTTCATCGGATCCGGTTGGAATTTGGAATGCGACGTTAATATAAGCCCTTTCACAACCGTCCAAAACTATGTCTATATCGGTTCATAATTATATGTAACCCCAGATTTGACTTCCGGAGACTCTTAATAGGATCTTACGATCCGGTTGGATTTTGGTAAGTGATGTGAGAATATGCCCTCTAATAACCGTGCAAAAAAGTATCCATATCGTTCCATAATTATACATATATAACCAATCGACTTCTCAAGATTCGACTTCTGAAGTCCCATGGAGGATGCGCCCCATTAATAACCATGCGAGAATTGGTCGATATCGGTTCATAGGTATATGTAGACTCTTCTACATAAACCGATCAAGTGCGAAAGAGTCTTATGTAGGTACACGCGTGGATGGTACGTCTGGTCTTGACGAACTTTCCCAGTAAAATAAAATTGTATGTTGTTCCGCAATCATTTCTTTTTAAGAACATTTCGGGATCCTCCATCATTTTCCTTTGGACAATAACCGAATAAATAAACTTTTTAATTTTTGTTTTTATGATTTTAATGCATTCTAACGTTTGTCTGCAACGCTTGACCTCATGTTTTCAAAAATTCCCAATTTTTGTAGAATGGATTTTGTGACGAAATTTTAATAATTTGTACTACTTTATTAATTTTCAATTTAAACAAAAAAAGTTTCAATTACCCTTTAATAATATGAATAATAAATTATAAAAAAATTAAAGAACTTACTGTGTAATAAAAATAAGGAACATCTTTGGGAGGATATTTTTGGAATTGCTTTTATGGTTGTACATTTGGAATAAATGTTTTTGCCGATGAAACGACACAGAAATTCCTTCTGAAGTGATGCTGGAAAAGTAAATGTCTATAATAAATTTGCACAATGTAATCCAGACATCAATTCGGTCGAATAGGACCCTCTTTGCATGGATGTACGCGCACTAATTCTGTTGACAATTGGTCGGTTACGTTTGTAGTGGTGGTGAGCAAATAAACCATGTGAATGAGAATCAACTACAAACACGAACAATTTGCAAAAATGTTACAGGTGAGTTCTACCATAACCCTTCGATTTTCTGGGTACAAAGAGACATTCACATTCCGCTCGTATGTATCGTTGTGTCTGTACGCATATATGTATGGCTTAGTAGATTTAGTGCATAGCACAACAAGTAAGACGGCATAACGAGACGAACATTTAGTTTCTGCAGACATCGAGAGTAGACCCAATGATACCAATAATAAATAAGGATGTCTGCATAGCAGTATCGTTGTTTAACGATGTCGCTATGTGTGTGTGTGTCCATGTAAGTCTTTAAGCATAATCAACAATTGTTGTTGACAGTTTTCTTACTTAAATGCACCACCACAGCAAATATTAGGTTACGACTTCCTTAGTGAATCAATTTTAAATAAACTTACTCACATTTACACCGATGGGATAAATACTCATACCCCCTTCAGGAATGGTTAAATTGCCAGTGATGCAAACTTGTTAAAATTCTTGAACGTTTAAAAATTAAGGTTAGGTTATGTGACAGCTATATGTTATATGCCAAACCAAAAAAAGTAAACTGTGTTACTGGAAGAACAAACTAACCCGTGCAAAAATTGAACTAAATTGTAAATTGTCCGAGATTTCCATAAAGCGTTGTTAAAATCAGAAAAACTATAATGCCTTTTTTTAATGATACTGTAATGATACTGTAATACTTTTTAATGATACTGTAATAAATCCAAATACATTAGTCTTTAAAATATATGATGTTTTTTTATTATGGCGGTAATTGAACTGGTACAATAATTATTACATTTTGTAGCCGGGAACAATTATTACGATGGTCATCAATATATTTCAGTAAACCAATTACTATAATAATTGAGTTAAGTGCGTAGAATATTGATTTTTAGATGAATAAAAACACATATGCTACTTATTAGAAATTATGTCTGTATAAAGAATCTTATACGAGCATAATTCGAGTAAAGTCGAAGAAAAAAGTGCCTTCGAAACTAAAGGAAAAAATGTTTATCAATTTAGTTTAGCCATTTTATTTCCATTAAGTTAAATTTTTGTTTGAAATAATACAATTTACTAGATTCGGTAAAAAAATCCTAAACTGAAAGCAGTTAGGAATAGTTCATTAACTAGAATAACTAATACTGTTTTCTTCTACTAATACTGTTTTCTTCGCTTGGTATAAGAATTTACTACTGAACAAGAAAATTTTATTCAATGATAACAAAACATTCGTAAAAATAAACAAAAACCGAACTACAATCAAGTTTCCTCAAATTTAGTAAAATTCCTTATAAAATGACAATTCCGACTTCCTTTATTATTATAGAAAGCTCATCATACATACGAATAACACTTAGCATACAAAACTATTTTAGTTCATTCGAAC
Organism: Haematobia irritans; assembly: GCF_050003625.1. Taxonomy (NCBI): domain Eukaryota; kingdom Metazoa; phylum Arthropoda; class Insecta; order Diptera; family Muscidae; genus Haematobia; species Haematobia irritans. The sequence continues at coordinate 113,011,681 of NC_134397.1, forward strand.
TAAGAAGTATTCAATCCGTTCATAACTTAAGGAAACACACTTGTTAGAGTATAGGAAATTATCCTATATTTCTTTTATCTACACCGAAAAAAAAGTTTACTATTTTTTATGAAAAATGAACTAACCCATAGTAAGAATGACCATGATTTGGCGCCAAAGATTTTTTCATCTAGATAAGTTCATTATTTTCTTATAAATTAGTTCATGTATTGCATCATATTTTAGTTCATTATTACTATGCTGTGGGAAGAATATACTTAAACTCATTCAAAATATTCCTGCTATCCGGAAAAATGAACAATTTGTTGGGAAACCTGCATTAAGAAATTGGTTGGAAATAAACTGTTTGTCAGTATAATTTTCAAAAAGTAGAGAAATTAAGGAATCAAAGGTACAACAAGCCTTTATACAACTAAGAAATTTTTAGTGCAAAACAAATCAATTTTCTATAACCACCGGTATTTTATTTCAAAAAAATTATTATTATATTACACGAATCAAAGGTACAACAAGCCTTTATACAACTAAGAAATTTTTAGTGCAAAACAAATCAATTTTCTATAACCACCGGTATTTTATTTCAAAAAAATTATTATTATATTACACAAAACTATGGCTTACACAGAAAAAAATTTCACAAACATTTTTCCAATTAAAATCTTAATAGAGTTTTAAAAAATATTCAATTAAAAATTTAGTTGAATCAACAAATTTTTTAATTGAAATAAAAATCAATTACACAAATTAATAGTATCAATTAATTTTTTAATTGGATCAATTAATTTTTTTAATTGATACTATCATTTCTGTGATTGAAGACATTTCAATTAAAAAATTAATTGGATCAATTAATTTCGTGATTGAATCACAAAAATATTTTTTTGTGTGTATGATATGCAATAAAGGAAATATTTAGGACTAAACTAATTAATTTAAATTTCCATGTTTTCTATCCATATGAAAGATATATGTGGCATAAGTTGCTATATTCATTGAATTGTTGTCCAATTTCATCGATTTTGGCTAACTTTTGTTTGGCGGATTTTTCTTATAAGCATCCGAAATTGCAAAGTTATACAAAATATAAGAAAAATATTTTCAAATTCTATCGTACATATTGATTTTTAACTTTCCAAGGATATTTCCTAGAGCCAATAAGGATATCAGTTTAGTTAGCATTAAACAGTAAGAATATTTAAAAAAATACCATTACAAGGCCTGTCTACCTGCAAGTGAAAATAATTATTTTTAATAAATTGAAATTTTGGTTTTATTAAAAACGGACAAAATACCATTTATAAAAAAACTTACCACATTGAAAAATCCATCCAGTAGGTACATTATTGGAATCACATCCATGGACTAATGGGACGTTATTGAAATTATTCTCAGAGTATATTTGAAATAAAAAATATTATAAAATTAGACATAATTTCCACTTGTCAGTATAGCATTTAGTATTCAAGGTGGATATGAAGTTCGCGTTTAGCGGCTAAAATGGCAATTTTCATGATAAGTTTTCTTTAATAATCCATTATAAAAAATAATCTTTATAAAAAACTTGGTTTGGGCTATTCTCCATCAAGTTATATTCAAATTTGTATCGAAGACGTATAATTTTATACTTTTCTTAGTGATTTATTTTTAATTTTAGCGGCTTTGAATGAACTTAGTACTCACCTGTAGGAATTGCTGTAACATAAAAAATATAGATTCAAAAAACTGTTTGCATCTCCAACCTGTGATCCAGATGTAAAATAAGTTAGATCATCCTTTTTTTCTTAGTAAATTGTCCACATTTCGTAGTAAGATTTTTATATTGCCCATGTATTTTTATAATAGAATCAACGATGCATTAACTACTGTGTTGGAAATTTATTTAAGGAAAAAATCATTCCCATTTCGTAGTTAGTGAACTAAAAAACATTTACTGAATTTTTATAAGTTTTCCTTTAGCTAAGTTAATTTTCGTTGTGGTTACGAAAAATGAACTAAATTACAGTAAATTTGTTGAACTATGTGGAAGTTAAAATGGTCCTTAAATTTACAAGACACTTTTTTCTGTGTACTTTCTGACTCCACGATTCATCACCTCGTCGCCACCACGATACCATAGACGTGTTTCGAAGCACAGCGATAGCGATCGTTTGGAGCATTTCTTTCCACCAATCGACTCGAGCCTTTTGAAAATTTGTGTGGAACCCAACGCGAACAAAGTTTTTGATGGTTAAATGTTCATGCTATATTAAATATATGCTGGTCCCACTAATGCCTAAAGTTGTCTCAATCTCTTAATAGGTCACATGACGATCATGGAATATCAGTTGGTGCACAGCCTCAATGGTTTCCGATTTTAGGCGACCTTGACGAAATTCGTTTTGGAGTGAACTATGGCCTCGTTTGAATTCACCACTGGTACACTGGTCCTTGACGGAACTTCATCGCCAAAACTTGAATTAGGTTCATCGATGCACTATTGTTGAGTTAATCCACGTCGTAAGTTGAATAAATAATCGCAAAAAATGTTCACGGTTTAATTCCAGTTTTCAAATAGCGCTCGCAAATCAAAACGTTCTGAGTACACAGAAAAATATTTCACCAAAACTTTTCCAATTAAAATCTTAATTGAGTTTTAAAAAATATTCAGTTAAAATGTTAATTGATTCAACAAATTTTTTAATTGAAACAAAAATCAATCACACAAATTAATCGTATCAATTATTTTTTTAATTGGATCAATTAATTTTTTAATTGACTGTCAATTAATTTTTAAATTCATACTATCATTTCTGCGATTGAAGACATTTCAATTAAAAAAATAATTGGATCAATTAATTTCGTGATTGAATCAGAAAAAAAAAATTTTATATATAACCTTTTATGTATAACCTCAAAAATGTCGGGTTGCCCAAACTTGCCGAATAAAAGATAACCTTCATATATCTTCACAGATTTTGTAAATATTGCACACATAGTGGAAACGACATTTCAAATTAATCGATTAATCGACTTTGGTCACAATAAAGCTTAGGTTAGGTTGTAGAGGCTGACATCAATGTTCTTGTAATGATGCCCACTTACAATAAAGCTTTTTTTAGTCGAAAAAAGATAGTAAATGCTTTATTAATTTTATTTACTTGCCAAAGAACATTTCGAAGTTTGAAGAACTACTATTTGGGATATAACGAATGTTGATTTAATGTTGAATGTAAGGAGCATAAAAATCGCTATACGATAGTTACACTCAATTTTTGTCCATTTCATCTATTAAGTTTGGCAACACTGATGTATATCATCGGCACCTTAGGGAAGCCGATTCTTTGTTGAAGCTATGTTGATAATGTCGAGTTATGTATTCTACACTGAAAAAAACTGTTGGCCAAATATGACAAATTATTCAACCTAAATTTTACGTTTTGCAATTTAAACGATATTAAAGACAAATATCTTCACAATAAAGAAGTTCATGATTAAATATAAAAAGAGCAGCAAATGTAGGCTAAAACTTATTTGGAGAATTTTGCGTCTTTAGTTTAAAGCTTTCTTGAAATGAGGAAAACTTTTTACTTTGATGAATCTCTTACAATTGGAATCTCTAAAGTGATAAGTATTTGTACGATGAAAACTCCATAAATGAGATCTATAGCAGGAGCATATTTGGCTCGAAGTCAAAACCAAACCATGTAATTTTTTTTAATCTGTGTGAATCTTTGTGCACAGAAAAAAGTAAACTGTTTTATAGCAAGAATGAACTACCTCGTGTGAAAATTGAAATCTCATTTTAATACCACTAATTTGTAATTCTATTGTGGGGGGTTCCGTAAATGCGAGCTATATAAAGGTTTATATTCCCATATGCACTAATTTGAACCTGAACCGATTTAGACAAAATTGTATACACTTCTACAAAATCTATGTCTTTTAAATTTAAAGTCTGAAATTGGACGGATCCTTTGTATTTAAACCTAAATTTCGACAAAATCTCAAATACTTCAAATTTTGAGAAAATTTGCTATAGAAATAACATTTTGAGAAAATTTTCTATAGAAATAAAATTTTGACCAAAATATCTATAGAAATAAAATTTTGACAGTACATTGGAAACTAATTTGTTTAAAAACTGGTTTAGTTACAAAATGTGAAGTGTTTTAAAAAATTTAGTTTATCCGGAGTCGAGCAACATTTTTATGACTCCGACTCCAGCAAAATCTTTAGACTCCGACTCCACTGCCCTGGTTAAAACCAGAAAAATTAATGCCCTGTTGTTTTTTTTAATGCCCTTTTTAACTGCAGTTCACGAAATTACATCCTCCCATAGAAGAAAAAATTAACTAAAAATAAAAAAAGAAAATCACTGGCGCCAAATCATGACATTTTCTTTTGGGTTAGTTCATATTGAACTTATGTGTACGGTCATTGAACTTTATACCCATGTTGAGTTCATAAATTGTTTGTCTTAAATTGTTTGACTTACTTAACAATAGGAAAATTTCATTGGTCTGTGAAAAATTTCGAAAAAAAAAAATTAAATTTAACTTCAAACAAATATTTTTGTCCAATAAAAATAAGTTAAATTTAGTGTTAGCTTAACTACGGAATTTTTTCGGTGTATATGCGTGCGTTTAAATCTTCGTAGCACTTTGCGTATGTTATTGTAGATGTATGAATGCTCTTATATCCGTCTACTTGCAATTACTCACATTCACATACACACATACTCAAACGAATTGCATACTTTGCGACCTTATTGCGTATGAAGAATTTTGGCATAACAGTAACTGTCTTTATGTGCACTACCACCACATCATAACCCGTACAAGTTGGAATAGCTCTAAGAAGATTTAAGTTCCTTTTATGTGGGTGCTTTTGACTATGGAATTACTTGCCCTTGCCTTTTCATTGCGTTTTTCACTCCCACCTCAGTATTGAGGTTTATGCCAGGGTCCAAGTAATACCTGCAGAATTGTATACGCGTTGGTGGCACCTCAGAGCATAGCACAACAATTTGTCTTTTTGCCCTACACCGAAAGAATTCTCTTCGTTAATTTTACGAAGAATTCTTCATTAACTATTCTTCCTGAATTCTTCATTAAAATAACGAAATTTTCATTCATTTTCGTAAATTTTACGAAGAACATTTTACGAATATACGAAACTTCTACGAAACATTCTACATTAACTTTTCTTCGTAAAAAGTTCGTACTTTTAACGAAACTTTCTTCACATTTCATGAATTTTGTGAAGAAGTTTTTACGAATATTTTACGAAACATTCTGCGTTAAAATTTCTTCATAAAAAGTACGAAACATTTTCCTTGAAATAACGAAGAAGTTTCATTGAAGTTGTAAAATTTCCGTTCGCGGCATTAAATTGTCTTTTATAATGTGCTTGAGTGTATTCCTTTATTCTATTTTTTTATGCAAGTCTATGCTACTTCTCATTTGGGTGATAGCGCGCTATGAATAAAAGTGAAGCAATAAAACTAAAAATTATTCAAAAACTTAAGATGTAAAGTAGTGATGTCATTTTTCACACTTGCAACTACAACCAAATGCACTTTCGACTATAATTTTTTTTTCTAAAACTTCGAACATTTTTCAGAAAAAAGTACGAAAGTTTTTCATAAAAAGTACGAACCTATTTCATAAAAACTACGAAAATTTTTCATAAAAAGTACGAAACATTTTCATAAAAAGAACGAATTTGTTTCATAAAAAGTACGAAAATTTTTCATAAAAAGTACGAAGATTCTTCATAAAAAGTACGAATTTTTTTCATACAAACTACGAAAATTTTGAAAGAACTTTTCTTCGTAAAAAGTACGAAATATTTCGTACTTTTAATGAAAAGTTTCTTTGGTTGTAAAACAATGACAAATTTCGTACTTTTAACGAAATTTTTCGTTCTTTTTACGAAGAAAATTCTTTCGGTGTAGAAGTCGAGAAGCTTTGAATGTAACTCGTAAGGATCTGTTTCTTGATTGTCGGTTATTTGTTTGCCTCTGACATTGGGAGAATGTGTGCATTTGACACGAGAACAATGACGACAAAAATGATGATGACCTCCGTAAATTACATGTGCTTCTGATGGGTTTGTTTAGGAAATTGCAATTTTTAGTTTAGTACATATGTGGTTCTTTAATATTTTTCAAATGTCGTCAATATTTAGAGTCCTTACATAATGTTTATCTCTATTGTGCTGCATTTGACTGATAGTTTTAATTTAAAATGATTCGATAAGATAACTTTCATTAAATGCAATGACAGACACTAAAGAAATGTTAAAATTATCCATTAAGAATATGAATGAAAGTAAGTTATAAAAAATTTAATTAAAAGAACTTCCCGTGTAGTTAAAATGAAGTACATATTTGGAAGTGCTTTTAAGTTGTGTCTTTACACCGAAAGAATTCTCTTCGTTAATTTTACGAAGAATTCTTCATTAACTATTCTTCCTGAATTCTTCATTAAAATAACGAAATTTTCATTCATTTTCGTAAATTTTACGAAGAACATTTAACGAATATACGAAACTTCTACGAAACATTCTACATTAACTTTTCTTCGTAAAAAGTTCGTACTTTTAACGAAACTTTCTTCACATTTCATGAATTTTGTGAAGAAGTTTTTACGAATATTTTACGAAACATTCTGCGTTAAAATTTCTTCATAAAAAGTACGAAACATTTTCTTTGAAATAACGAAAAAGTTTCATTGAAGTTGTAAAATTGCCGTTCGCGGCATTAAATTGTCTTTTATAATGTGCTTGAGTGTATTCCTTTATTCTATTTTTCTATGCAAGTATATGCTACTTCTCATTTGGGTGATAGCGCGCTATGAATAAAAGTGAAGCAATAAAACTAAAAATTATTCAAAAACTTAAGATGTAAAGTAGTGATGTCATTTTTCACACTTGCAACTACAACCAAGTGCACTTTCGACTATAATTTTTTTTTCTAAAAGTTCGAACATTTTTCAGAAAAAAGTACGAAAGTTTTTCATAAAAAGTACGAACCTATTTCATAAAAACTACGAAAATTTTTCATAAAAAGTACGAAACATTTTCATAAAAAGAACGAATTTGTTTCATAAAAAGTACGAAGATTTTTCATAAAAAGTACGAATTTTTTTCATACAAACTACGAAAATTTTGGAAGAACTTTTCTTCGTAAAAAGTACGAAATATTTCGTACTTTTAATGAAAAGTTTCTTTGGTTGTAAAACAATGACAAATTTCGTACTTTTAACGAAATTTTTCGTTCTTTTTACGAAGAAAATTCTTTCGGTGTAGAACAACTTCCAAATTTGTTCATACATTTTCGTGAATTGGTAAAATATTAGAAAAACGTCCTTATATAGCGTAAGCGTATGGGGTCCCTTAGAGCTGTGCGATTCTGTATTATTAGCAAAGTTTTTAACTCCGCTCTCTGATACTCATAAACTACAACCAAATACTGTGAAACATTACAGAGATGGACACCTACGGTTGACTTAATTTTGTCTACATTTGAGATGTGTCCAGCTACGTGACGTTACTTTTAATGTGATATTGTAGCAAACGTCTCACGGAAACTGTCCACTTTTGAGAGGTGCCGCTTTTCGGAGTGTCCATGTTTGAGAAGTTTCACTTTAATTACAATGGCTTTCAATTAGATCTTGACAAATTAGAAGTGGTCAAATCTGATCCTAAATTTGATCAAAATTTCAATAGCTGAGACAATATATACCGAATTCTTACACCCAAAGAAAAAATACGAAAATCCCCTTTGTTGTTAAGGAGCTAATAAATCCGATTTAATGACAAATGTTTCAACGATTGCTTCTATTCTATGTTACTTGCTTTTAAAATTTTTTAGGGTCAAAAAGAGAACTATTCTTTCAGTGTAAGGTGTGATCCGTGATTCAGTGTTTTGGATTTGAATACAATATGTTGTGATATTTTGTTAAATAAATAATTTTTATGATTTTTAATGCAATTTACCGCTTGTCAAAGTAGTGCCAGATGTGGCAAACATAGTGGATTACACTCTGGCGAAACCACTTTTGGACAAACAATTTTAAGCGTTGCAACGACACCAAGCACATATGGCCCCATCTAAACTTAAACAGCACATCACTCCTGATATCTACTATAACGGGTCGCTGCCTGATAGGAGAGTTTGCAAAAACTATTGGCGTCAAGTATAATGACTACTGCATGAGTTGTCATGATGTGCAAGAATAGGAATCGATTAAACACCTCTTATGTGAATGTCCTGCACCGAAAGAATTCTCTTCGTTAATTTTACGAAGAATTCTTCATTAACTATTCTTCCTGAATTCTTCATTAAAATAACGAAATTTTCATTAATTTTCGTAAATTTTACGAAGAACATTTTACGAATATACGAAACTTCTACGAAACATTCTACATTAACTTTTCTTCGTAGAAAGTTCGTACTTTTAACGAAACTTTCTTCACATTTCATGAATTTTGTGAAGAAGTTTTTACGAATATTTTACGAAACATTCTGCGTTAAAATTTCTTCATAAAAAGTACGAAACATTTTCTTTGAAATAACGAAGAAGTTTCATTGAAGTTGTAAAATTTCCGTTCGCGGCATTAAATTGTCTTTTATAATGTGCTTGAGTGTATTCCTTTATTCTATTTTGTTATGCAAGTCTATGCTACTTATCATTTGGGTGATAGCGCGCTATGAATAAAAGTGAAGCAATAAAACTAAAAATTATTCAAAAACTTAAGATGTAAAGTAGTGATGTCATTTTTCACACTTGCAACTACAACCAAATGCACTTTCGACTATAATTTTTTTTCTGAAAGTTCGAACATTTTTCAGAAAAAAGTACGAAATTTTTTCATAAAAAGTACGAAAATTTTTCATAAAAACTACGAAAATTTTTCATAAAAAGTACGAAACAATTTCATAAAAAGAACGAAATTGTTTCATAAAAAGTACGAAGATTTTTCATAAAAAGTACGAAGATTCTTCATAAAAAGTACGAATTTTTTTTCTTACAAACTACGAAAATTTTGGAAGAATTTTCTTCGTAAAAAGTACGAAATATTTCGTACTTTTAATGAAAAGTTTCTTTGGTTGTAAAACAATGACAAATTTCGTACTTTTAACGAATTTTTTCGTTCTTTTTACGAAGAAAATTCTTTCGGTGTGCATTTTGTGTAAAGGTGAGTACTAAGTTCGAGTTTAAACGCTAAAGTGAAAACTAAATCAGTAAAGAAAGGGCATCAATTTATACATCTTAGATGCACATTTTATTATAACTTCATTGGGAATAGTTCAAAGCAAATTTTCACAAAGTTTGTTTTCCATAAAATGGATTATTAAAGAAAAGTAATCGTGAAAAATGACTATTTTAGCGGCTAAACTCGAACTTAATGCCCACCTTAAGGCGTAAGCGAATATTAGGAGCATACAGCTTTAGATTACTGGCAGATCTGGAAAATAATCTGGTTGGTTGATCAACAAAAGAAAATAATCGAGTAGGTTAAAACTAGAAGTGCCCATATGTAAAAGGTACTTTTAGTTAATTTGATATCACAATGAACTGAATAGTCTACACCGAAAGAATTTTCTTCGTAAAAAGAACGAAAAATTTCGTTAAAAGTACGAAATTTGTCATTGTTTTACAACCAAAGAAACCTTTCATTAAAAGTACGAAATATTTCGTACTTTTTACGAAGAAAAGTTCTTCCAAAATTTCGTAGTTTGTAAGAAAAAAATTCGTACTTTTTATGAAGAATCTTCGTACTTTTTATGAAACAATTTCGTTCTTTTTATGAAAATGTTTCGTACTTTTTATGAAAAATTTTCGTAGTTTTTATGAAAAATGTTCGTACTTTTTATGAAAAACTTTCGTACTTTTTTCTGAAAAATGTTCGAACTTTTAGAAAAAAAATTTATAGTCGAAAGTGCATTTGGTTGTAGTTGCAAGTGTGAAAAATGCCATCACTACTTTACATCTTAAGTTTTTGAATAATTTTTAGTTTTATTGGTTCACTTTTATTCATAGCGCGCTATCACCCAAATGAGAAGTAGCATAGACTTGCATAAAAAATAGAATAAAGGAATACACTCAAGCACATTATAAAAGACAATTTAATGCCGCGAACGGAAATTTTACATTTTCAATGAAACTTCTTCGTTATTTCAAAGAAAATGTTTCGTACTTTTTATGAAGAAATTTTAACGCAGAATGTTTCGTAAAATATTCGTAAAAACTTCTTCACAAAATTCATGAAATATGAAGAAAGTTTCGTTAAAAGTACGAACTTTGTACGAAGAAAAGTTAATGTAGAATGTTTCGTAGAAGTTTCGTATATTCGTAAAATGTTCTTCGTAAAATTTACGAAAATTAATGAAAATTTCGTTATTTTAATGAAGAATTCAGGAAGAATAGTTAATGAAGAATTCTTCGTAAAATTAACGAAGAGAATTCTTTCGGTGTAAAGAAGCCTGACAATAAATCGGGCTCCACTTTAACCCAACTTAACGCTGAAACGTTAGACCTCAAAAAAGTTTAAGTTAAGTTGTTTTTGTTTTTATTTATTTTATTTTTTTAATTAAACCTTTTTACTTCGGGTATGTGTTACAATTTGGATTTTTAAGATGACTTTTATTAATGTTTTATTTTTAATTAAATCAATGTAGCACATATAGCTCGTTTCTTAAAAAAAAAACTTGAAATTAAAGATTGAGGCTACGTACGACAAGGATATTGTAATCATAGCCCTGAGACAAGAGATTCTTTATGGCTTTTGTCATAACAATATATTGTTTCCAACGCCTTTAAGCCGCAGGCACTCTAATTTACACATACGCATTTCTTTACACACATACATACTTCCATTGCAGCAATATTTATTGGAGACTCTTACGTACCCTAATGCGTATGAGTTACATAACAAAAACAAATCAAATTCAAACTTTAATGTTCTTTTTTAGATATATGTATGTGTGTGGATGTGAATCATTGAAACTAGGTGTATGTATGGGTGTGTTCAAATTTATATATCCCAGACTATTTTAAAACATATCGCTGGCATTGAAACTTTATACACCGAAAAAAAAGTATACTATTGTTTACGAAAAATTAAGTAACCCATAGTAAGAACGACCATGATTTGGCGCCAAAGATTTTTTTCATCTAGATAAGTTCATGATTTTCTTATAAATAAGTTTATGTATTGCATCGTATTTTAGTTCATTCTTACTACGCTGTGGGAAAAATGTACTTACACTAATTCAAAATATTCCTGCTATCCGGAAAAATGAACAAGTTTTTGGGAATCCTATATTTAGAAATTGGTTTCAAATAAACTGTTTATCAGTATAATTTTCAAAGAAAATAATAAATTGAGGAATTAAAGGTACAACAAGCCTGTATACAACTTAGAAATTTTTCGTACAATATAAGACAATTTTTCATAACTACCAGTATTTTATTTCAAAAAATTATTATTGTATTACATAAAACTATGGCTTATGATATACAATAAAAGAAATGTTTTTATTCGTACGCTGTATGCTGTTACTTTTCGGTAGTTACTAAATGCTTCTTCAAAAGAGTAATATTCTATGTTAGTAGAATGAAACTAATTAATATCAATTTCCATTTTCTATCCATATGAAAGATATATGCCATAAGTTGCTATTTTCATTTCATTTTTGTCCAATTTCACCGATTTCGCTAGTTTTTGTTGTGTGGATTTGCGTCATAAGCCTCTGAAGTTAAAAAGGTATATAAAATATAAAAATATTATCAAATTCTATGGTATTTTGATCTTTAACTTACAAGAGAATTTTCTTAGAGCCAATAGGGATATCAGCTTAGTTAGCATTAAACAGTAAGAAGATTCCAAAAAATACCATTAGATTTGCTGTCATCCTGCAAATGAAAATTATTTTTAATAAATAGAAATTTTGGCTTTATTACAAATGGACGAAAAAGTTACCACATTGAAAAAAATCATCCAATTACTACATTAGTGGAATCATATCCATGCACAAATGGGACATTTTTGAAATCCTTCTCAGAATATAAATGAAATAAAAATATTATAAAATTAGATATAATTTCCACTTGTCAATATAGCATTTAGTATTTATGGTGGATATTAAGTTCGAGTTTAGTGGCTAAAATCCCAATTTTTCATGATTAGTTTTCTTTAGAAATACATGGGAACAAAATTGAACCGGTTTTGTGTTCATTTAAAATTTATATCAAATTTTTAGTAATTTGAGGTCGCTGAATCCAAATTTACACTTGTTTTTTTAAGAGCTCGACTTTTTGAGATATACGGTTATATTCAAAATTAAGGCACTTCCGCTATATATATTGGAATAACTTGAAAACAATTCATCATATTAAATTAAAAAAACAGCGTTCTACATAAGCTTAAAAACGATTTTCTGTTCTTAATCGTGTAATCCATTTAAAGAATATAAACTTAATAAAAAACTTGTTTCGAGCTATTCTCCATCAAGTTATATTTAAATTTGCATCGAAGGCGTATAATTTTATACTTTTCTTACTGATTTATTTCTGATTTTAGCGCCTAAACTCGAACTTAGTACACACCTTAAGGACTCGCTATAACATAAAAATATAGACTCAAAAAATTGTACTGTGATCCAGATGTAGAGTAAATATAGATCATTTTATTACCACTCATTATGAATATTTTTATGTAAACCAATTTAAAACCGCACTTATTTTAAATTATTAATAGAAATATACAGTTTCTTAATATGTGATTTATTTTAGAGTTATTTATTTTTTATCAATATAAAGTGTTTTTGTTTTCTCTAACATCACACCATTCACTTATCAGTTTCTAAAATGTTTCAAATACCGCACGCAAGCGCACCACGTGTGCGCTTCATAAATGTATCAACAGAACTGAATGCACCAATAAAACTCAAAGACACAAATAGTCATAAAGGACACATATGTAAAGAAAAACAACTCCACACACACACATGATCCCTTTCTGATCTCGCTATTGCAACAAAACAACTATCACCACAAAAGATACCAACAACACACATTCCATAACATCATCGCAATAACAAACACAAACAAAAAAAAAAGATGATGCAATAATTTCATAATTTCTTCTCACTTCAATTTCCAGTATCACGTTTATTGATTAGTTGGTATTCTATTTATAGGATAAGGTAAAATATATTCAAAATTTACGAGGAATCCATAAAAAATTATATACACCCGTCAAGGATTAAATTAACTACTTTTTATTCTACTTTATCTAAAATTTTCAATGTGAGGAAATATCCTCCAACTTATAGTAAAAACCGAAATAAGCTGTAGGAAGCCGTCATAAGAATCGGTACTGTGGTTAAGTTAATTTTTACTACAAAAATTTTTTTCCATACAAAAATTTTTCTTAGTAAATTGTCCACATTTCGTAGTAAGATTTTTATATTGCCTATGTCTTTTTATAATACAATCAACGATGCATGAACTATTGTATTGGAAATTTATTTAAGGAAAAATCTGTCACATTTCGTAGTTAGTGAACTAAAAAACATTTACTGAAGTTTTATAAGTTTTCCTTTAGCTAAGTTAATTTTCGCAGTGGTTACGAAAAATGAACTATATTACAGTAAATTTTTTGAACTATGTGGAAGTTAAACTGGTCCTAAAATTAACAAGACACCTTTTTTTCTGTGTATGAATAACGTATGCGAAGATGGAATGGTCTCCATACACTGTACATGGGATTGAGAATATTTGAGGAGTTTTAATAAAGTTTATCACTTTTTTATATATTCGTAAGGTAATGCCAGAAACTTTGTTGTTAGATTGTTATATTGAAATTTTGTCGAATAGCAGGCATCCAACATCCAACCTTGTATGAGTTGGTTTAGCCAACGTAATAAACAATAGTATGATCAGAGATGGCCCAAGTAGCATGTTTTTGAGTTTTCTACTGTCAAAAAGTTGTAAACGTTGAAAATGTCATATACCTGTATAAAACGTAAAAAACGTAGAAAATGTCAAAAACACCTATAAGATCCTTAGATTTCATTTCAAAAACTATTTTTAATATCCTATAATATCCGAAGTCATGGAAACGCCATATTGAATTATTTTAGATATTTTTTTTTATAATATTATTTTGAAATTTTTACTCAAATGCAATTTGCAGGCATAAACGTTTGAATGAAACGCGTTTTCAAATTGCTGAAACTGTTAAAATTTTTGTAGCAAAAATCGGATTTAGGTACAACTTTAAATTTATTATTTACTCCGAATTTAATACGGCTATGTGAAATCTAACTGACAGTACTACGCCTATTTTTACTACTTTTTATAAGGAAAAGGCATTTTCAAATCAATTAGCATTTCCTTTTAATGAAACGAATTCCCTTCGTAAATATAAAAATTGTAAAAAAGTACGAAATAACCGGTTCTAAAACAAGTGTACTAAATATACAAATTCTTATATTGTCAAAAACTAAGCATTTTCAGAAGGTTTACGACGTTTTTGACGTATGATAAAATAAGTCGTAAATGTATGTCAAATACCTTACACACTGAAAAAAAGCATACTCGGTTCCAAAGATTTTGTCTTTACTTTAAAAAATTTGGTATTGATTCCGAGCCAAAGAAGCGGAGAATACAAGTAAGGATACTTTTAAGACACAATTCTCTTTTAAATTTAGGTTTTGTGTACTTGCTTCTAGGAAGCAAATTTTAATTTTTCGCTTTCTCAGCTTTTTTGCTTCATATGCTATCAAAGTCCTTTAAAAACGAGTTATCGGCAACTTTGTTTTCCAAATTAGGACTCGACTTCCAGTAGAAATTATGCTATGTTTGAAGTAAAAAACTTCTTTAAAATGTCCTATATTTGAACGATTTTTTGCTTTGTAGTCAAGATGCAAAAAGACAACAAATTTAAAGACAATTTCATTAAATTTAAAGAATTTTTCTGAATTATTAAAGTCAAGTTGACCTTAGCCTATACATTTTTTCTTTCATGTTAAGATACCCATTTTTAAGTCAAATCACTTAATTATAAGGACAATACGACTTCATTGAAAAGTGTATCGACTTTTGGACAAGGAAAATTACTTTTTTTTTAGAGAAATGCGTCTTCTATGCTAAGCAAAATTTGTATTCGTATTTTAAAGACATGAAATCTTTGACCTCACGACAAAATTTTTTTCAGTGCAGTTTACGACAGACCATCTCTGAATATGACAACGAATAACGGTTACTTGTCTAATTAATTAACTTAAGAATAAGAAAAATGATTTGCAATCAATTACATGGATATTTTCCATCCATTATTTTGCAAGACTTGATCAAAATATAATAGTCTTCATAAATATATTTGTACTTTTAATTTAGTGTTTTGGTGAAAAAACCGAACACAGTACTCACCTTAACCATTAAAAAGACAAGAAAGGATAATCAAAAACTATTCGGTAAGATCAACAAAAACAGTGGCATGAAGGCTCCGCATCACCAAAGCAATGAAATTTGTTACTACACTCAAAAAATAAAGGGCAACTAAAGACAATTTAACTCTATTTCAGTTCACGGATTTTCACGGATATGTTATAGTAAAATTTTTACCACTTGGAGAATGTTTTCTAGACTTTAAAAATTGTTCGTATACTTAGTCAAAATTATACACAAATTAAGCATAGATTTACTAACTTCGCATTTCCCACAAAATAGTTTATAAAATATGTCAATTTTTACCACAAATACATTAAAAAAATACACTAAATAAATTTTAGAATGCGCAATTTACAAAATATTAAGGACAATTTTTTTAATAATAACATTTTAAAGTCGTATGTCTTTGAATTAACGCAAATTTTCCTTAAAGTAAAGAAAAACATTTTTGATTTAAAGAGATGGTCCTTAAATTAACTGAAATATTGAATCTTTAGATTTGAGACAAAAATTCTAAATATAGCTAAGATTTATTTTGAAGATTTAGTATCTTTGGTTAGAGTTTATTGTGGAATTAAGAAAACATTTTTTACTTTCAAGTATCCGTTGTAATTTGGATTTTTAAACTGGCTCTGGTTTGTACGCTTTATTAATATACCGCGAAAATATAATGAAAATTCGATAAATGAAGTCTTTATCCTAATTTTAGTTTTATTGATCCTAGATTTAAATGTCTTTATTTCAAAGACATTGGTTCGGAATCAAAGTCCTTAAGGAAAGGTCAACATTTGTGGATCCAAGAAAATTTTTTGAAAAAATAATTATGTCAAATATGTATTTTTTTTTTTTTTTTGAATTTGTCGCAAAATATCTACTTACTTGTAATAAAATTTCTAAACTCAACCTACATTTTCCCTCCTGGTTGTTTCACTTTTTTGAGCGCACAAGAACCCGGTCTATAAAATCTTCTTAAAAAGGAAAGACTATCAACAATGGCTATGTCATAGTTTTATTTGACAAAATCAGTAAAAATAGCGGCATTTAAATGTTTGTGATACGATCGTAATATGACACAAAGGAATAATATTCTAGCTACTTCTAGAGATGTTCTTTATTATTATGAATAAAAAATAAAGAACGCAAGCTTAAGTCTCTTCCCAGGTTGACCTGTCGCAAAAGTCGTAAACCTAATTTTGAATAAAAGAATTTGTAAAAGTTTTTTTCTTTAATTTAGTTTGGTTCCCCGATATTTATTGAAAACACAACAAGTTTTACATCTCCTATTCGCCAATTTAAACTATTCTGGGTTTACATAGTCCGTAGTATTCATACCAGATTTTGTTACGAATAACTACACCGAAAGAATTTTCTTCGTAAAAAGAACGAAAAATTTCGTTAAAAGTACGAAATTTGTCATTGTTTTACAACCAAAGAAACTTTTCATTAAAAGTACGAAATATTTCGTACTTTTTACGAAGAAAAGTTCTTCCAAAATTTTCGTAGTTTGTAAGAAAAAAATTCGTACTTTTTATGAAGAATCTTCGTACTTTTTATGAAAAATATTCGTACTTTTTATGAAACAATTTCGTTCTTTTTATGAAAATGTTTCGTACTTTTTATGAAAAATTTTCGTAGTTTTTATGAAAAATGTTCGTACTTTTTATGAAAAACTTTCGTACTTTTTTCTGAAAAATGTTCGAACTTTTAGAAAAAAATTATAGTCGAAAGTGCATTTGGTTGTAGTTGCAAGTGTGAAAAATGACATCACTACTTTACATCTTAAGTTTTTGAATAATTTTTAGTTTTATTGCTTCACTTTTATTCATATCGCGCTATCACCCAAATGAGAAGTAGCATAGACTTGCATAAAAAAATAGAATAAAGGAATGCACTCAAGCACATTATAAAAGACAATTTAATGCCGCGAACGGAAATTTTACAACTTCAATGAAACTTCTTCGTTATTTCAAAGAAAATGTTTCGTACTTTTTATGAAGAAATTTTAACGCAGAATGTTTCGTAAAATATTCGTAAAAACTTCTTCACAAAATTCATGAAATGTGAAGAAAGTTTCGTTAAAAGTACGAACTTTTTACGAAGAAAAGTTAATGTAGAATGTTTCGTAGAAGTTTCGTATATTCGTAAAATGTTCTTCGTAAAATTTACGAAAATGAATGAAAATTTCGTTATTTTAATGAAGAATTCAGGGAGAATAGTTAATGAAGAATTCTTCGTAAAATTAACGAAGAGAATTCTTTCGGTGTACACTCAAACAAAAGTTTACTTGCACCCAAAGATTTTGACCTTCTCTTAAGCTTTTTGTTAATGATTCCGAACCAAATATGCAGCTTCTTTAACATAAAGACATTTTTTGTGACTTATCTGGCCTTAAATCTACACCGAAAGAATTTTCTTCGTAAAAAGAACGAAAAATTTCGTTAAAAGTACGAAATTTGTCATTGTTTTACAACCAAAGAAACCTTTCATTAAAAGTACGAAATATTTCGTACTTTTTACGAAGAAAAGTTCTTCCAAAATTTCGTAGTTTGTAAGAAAAAAATTCGTACTTTTTATGAAGAATCTTCGTACTTTTTATGAAACAATTTCGTTCTTTTTATGAAAATGTTTCGTACTTTTTATGAAAAATTTTCGTAGTTTTTATGAAAAATGTTCGTACTTTTTATGAAAAACTTTCGTACTTTTTTCTGAAAAATGTTCGAACTTTTAGAAAAAAAATTTATAGTCGAAAGTGCATTTGGTTGTAGTTGCAAGTGTGAAAAATGCCATCACTACTTTACATCTTAAGTTTTTGAATAATTTTTAGTTTTATTGGTTCACTTTTATTCATAGCGCGCTATCACCCAAATGAGAAGTAGCATAGACTTGCATAAAAAATAGAATAAAGGAATACACTCAAGCACATTATAAAAGACAATTTAATGCCGCGAACGGAAATTTTACATTTTCAATGAAACTTCTTCGTTATTTCAAAGAAAATGTTTCGTACTTTTTATGAAGAAATTTTAACGCAGAATGTTTCGTAAAATATTCGTAAAAACTTCTTCACAAAATTCATGAAATATGAAGAAAGTTTCGTTAAAAGTACGAACTTTGTACGAAGAAAAGTTAATGTAGAATGTTTCGTAGAAGTTTCGTATATTCGTAAAATGTTCTTCGTAAAATTTACGAAAATTAATGAAAATTTCGTTATTTTAATGAAGAATTCAGGAAGAATAGTTAATGAAGAATTCTTCGTAAAATTAACGAAGAGAATTCTTTCGGTGTAGGATCAATAAAATTAAAATTAGGATTCAGATCTCACATGTCGAATTTTCTTTTTCTTTTCGCGGTATATTAATAAAGTTATTCACGTACAAACAAATGCCAGCTTACAAATCCAAATTATAACGGATACCTCAAAGAAATAAATTTTAAATCCTCAGTTAATTTAAGGACGATTTCTTTAATTCAAAAATGTGTTTCTTTAATTTAAGGAAAATTTGCCTTAGTTCAAAGACATGCGACTTTATCGGAGGGACGCAAATTTACAAAATTTGTGTCCTAAATTTACCGACAAAATTTTTTGAAACAAAGATTATAAACTTTTTTATTAACTTTAATTAAAATTTTATTATTTTAAAGAAATATGTCCTTAATATTTTGTAAATTGCACATCCTAAAAATTGGGCTGCGTAATTTTTAATATCACGTAAATATCAGTGAGATTTAGATTTAACAATTTTTAATTAGTATGGAAATTGGCTCTAATAAGTCAAAAAAGTGATTTTATAAAATTCTCTCTAAACAGCAATTCACTTATCCAAGATTAAGACGAAGAAATGAATTTAACATGGGCTTCTCATAGGACGGATGTCATTTCAACAGCCGTTGCACTGAATTGGCATCATTTCTTAAGGTGTGATCCGAATTCAATGTTTTCGATGTGAATTGAACAATTTTAGATATTTTGCCAAATAAATAATTTTTATAAAATCTTATGATTTGTAATGCATTTTAACGCTTTCTGACACATTTGACCCCAAATATTTTTAAAAATTCGCTATTTTTTTAGAATGAATTAAGAATTTTTTCGACAAAATTTAAATAATTTGTATCCTTTTATTTATACTTACTCCGTTTTACGCTATTTAATACAAAAAAGTTAAAATTATCCTTTCATAATATGAAACAACGAGTTATAAAAAAATTTAGTTCAAACATTTTTGGGTGTGTTTTTAATGTTGTGCTTTTAGAATAGGTTAGGTTAGGTGGCAGCCCGATTATCAGGCTCACTTAGACTATTCAGTCCATTGCAGTGCTGCCGCTACTACTTCGATCGAGGTATTTTGCTTCATTTTCACAAAATTTACTTCGTCACTCCTTCTTCCAAAAATCTGCTTCACTTTTTGTTCTGCTTCAAATTTTAAAATTTTTCCCCATATTACCCAATTGTTTTTCCTATTCCTTTAATTACGATGAACATAGCGGTTTTAATCATTGAATTATTAACCGATGTGGACCAAGTTTTGCATAGTTTTTAAAGACCATATACATACACCATGTACCAAATTTCAGCCGGATCGGATGAAATTTGGTTCTCTTAGAGGCTCCGCAAGCCAAATCGGGGGATCAGTTTATATGGGGGCTATATATATTTATGGACCGATGTTGACCAATTTTTGCATGGTTGTTAGATATCATATGCTGAACCCATGTACCAAATTTCAGCTGGATCGGATGAAATTTGCTTCTCTTAGAGTCCCCGCAAGCCAAATTTGGGGGTCCGTTTATATGGGGGCTATACGTAAAAGTGGACCGATATGTCCCATTTGCAATATCATCCGACCTACATCAATAACAACTACTTGTGCCAAGTTTCAAGTCGATAGCTTCTTTCGTTCGGAAGTTAGCGTGATTTCAACAGACGGACGGACATGCTCAGATCGACTCAGAATTTCACCACGACCCAGAATATATATACTTTATAGGGTCTTAGAGCAATATTTCGATGAGGTGGGATAATCCACCGCTGAAAAACTTTTTGGTGTTCGGTCGAAGCAGGAATCGAACCCACGACCTTGTGTATGCAAGGCGGGCATGCTTACCATTGCACCATGGTGGCTCCCTTGCTTTGAGAATAACTTCAAAATTTTTTTGCTGGGGTATTTTCTAAGACCAAATATAACTTCATCGGAAATGGAAAAAATTGGTGGAGGATCCCGGGGAGCTCTTAAAAATAAATGTTTTCGGAACAACTTCCAATTTTTTCCCCCCTACTTATATAGGAATTTCATATTGTATTTATTCCCATGTTCATTTTGGATCCGGAAATTTTGATTTTTATTTATTTATTTATTTAATCACAATATAAGAACAATAAGAATTCTTTTATAGTTCAACATAGTAGTTTAGGAACACATAAGTTTTATAGAAAGTATAAATAAATATTATAGTATAGTAAAAAGACAAGATAAAATAGCAAATAAAATATAATATAATATAATATAATGTTACAAAAAAAAAGCAATAGCGAAGTTAAACAATAACAAAATATATATACCATATGTTATGAGAATTTAAGAAAAGTTCAGTAGAGAGAAGGGATTGAGAGAATTTTTTTATGCAAAATTGGCGCAAAAGCGATGCATTTAACATGGGCTTGTCATAGGACGGATGTCCACCAATTCAACAGCGGTTGCACTGAATTCAAGTCACTTTTTAGGGTGTGATTTGAATTCAGTGTTTTGGATGTGAATTAAAAAATTTTGTGATACTTTGCCAAATAAATAATTTTTATAATTTGTTCTTGATTTTTAATGCACTCTAACTCTAGTATGAAACGTTTGACCTCAAATATTTTCAAAAATTCGAAATTTTTCTAGAATGGATTTAGCATTTTTATCGACAAAATTTGAATAATTTTTTTCATTTTATTAATTTTTACTCTGTTTTTAATCTATTTGAAACAAGATGCTAAAATTACCCATTAAAATATGAAAAAACCAGTTATAAAAAATTTAATTAAAAGAACTTCCTGTACACCCAGAGAAGGAATCACTTCAAACATGTTTTAAGAGCAAAATGTTATTTTTGGGTGGTGACCATGTAACATGTTATTTTCTCGGAAATCATGTATCTGATTTCGGCAAGCAGATTATATTTGACGAGAAAATAACATTTTAGTCATCATACATGGTCATCATACAAAAATAATATTTTGCTCGTGAAACATGTTAGAGGTTAGCATATTCCTTCTCTGCGTGTAGTTAAACTAATGAACATCTTTGCGAGGACATTTTTGGAAGTGCTTTTAAAGTTGTGCCTTTAGAAGAACTTCCAATTATTTGTGCTGGGTTTTTATTATGTAATTAATATATATTTTTATTTATTATTATAGTATTATTTATTTCGTAATAAAGAGGAACGTATGACGTCAATAATGAATAGCAATATTAGACAAAAGGCCCTTTCCTGAAATTTTGTGTAACCAAATCGCAAAGTCGCTATGGCATCAACATCACACGAATTCTATACTGGAGGTGTTGAAACAATGCTGCATAGAAAATTGTGTCACTAAAAAATACAAATATTTTTAATCAATTCAAAATTAAAACATAGTAATTAATTCGAAAAGTTATTTTTTTAATTGTATCAATTAAATTGTTAACTGGCGATTTATATTATCATTTTTGCGATTGAAGGGGTTTCAATAAAATATTAATTGTATCGATTAATTTCGTCATTCAAATCGAAAAATATTTATTGTTGTATGGTGTCGACTTTATCTTTCCTGTGGTTCCAACTGAAGAAATCGCATAGTGTTAAATCACAAAATCGTGGTCCTCCTTCAAGAGATAACAGCTTTGTAAATCGATATTTCCAAACATAAAAAAGGATTATTCGAGAATTTTTCTAAACAGGACTGAAATGATTTTCAAATCCAATTATCATAAATTTACGAAATAGAATATTATACACAAATTCAAAAATCTTTTCCTAGAAAGCCTTTGGCCCACTGGTGGCGTATTTCGCAATCCTTTTTGACTATCCTAGTTCAAGTGGAATACCCCATAGGGAGCTTCAATCTGTTTGTCAGTTGTTTATTATTTTGAAAAACCAATGTTCGTAGTATTCATCAACACACCTCCCATAACCACACACACACATACACTGAAAAAAGCATGTGCGGGTCCAAAGATTTTGTCCTTAAATTAAAAATTTTGGTATTGATTCCGAGCCAAAGAAGCGGAGAATACAAGTAAGGATACTTTTAAGACACAATCTTTTAAATTTGAGATTTGTGTACTTGCTTCTAGGAAGCAAATTTAAAATTTTCGCTTTTTCAGCTTTTTTTCTTCATATGCTATCAACGAGTTAACGACAACTTTATTTTCCAAATTAAGACTCGAATTCCAGTAGAAATCAAGATACAAAAATACAACAAATTTAAAGACAATTTCATTAAATTTAAAGAATTATTCTGAATTATTAAAGGCAAGTTGACCTTAGCCCAAACATGTTTTCTTTCATAACCATTTTTAAGTGAAATCACTTAAGTATAAGGACAATACGACTTCATTGAAAAGTTTATCGACCTCTGGACAAGGAAAAAACTTTACATTAGAGAAATGCGTCTTCTAAATTTGCATTCGTATTTTAAAGACATGATATCTTTGACCTCTTTGACAATATTTTTTTTCAGTGTACACATAAGCAAACCAATTACAAGAACCACAACAAATAAAACATAAATAATGTATTTCATACGCCCGCGGAATTTGTTTATTTTATGTGGGATTTTCTTTTTGGTTTAGATTTTTTGCTGCTTTCCTTGCGAATTATTTGAGTTACTTCAATGAGATCAGTGCTCGTATATCTGTGAGTCTTTTGTAAATTCCAGGAAAATGGCAGTTCTGTGTGTCTATCCGTTTTTTATTTTATTTTGAATTATTCGTACCGTTGTTGTTGTTTTCTTTTTTGTGGATGATGACTTTGCGGTTAGGTAAGCTATTGTTTATGTACGATGTCGTGTGTATTTATTTGTTTTTTTGGTATGTGTAAATGCATGCATCCATGGATGGCATGTGGTATGGCGACGCCCACACATGCCCCCACTCGCACATGTTTGCGAATTCGCATTCGTTTTGTTTGACTACACTTTGGAAAAGTTAATTATATTTTTAAGGGTTTTTGCAAACAAAAGTTCAAACACTGAATGTCCATTTGTCTGACGACCTCAGGCAGGACACACATTCAGGAAGGAAACTTTCCGGTGTTCACAATTGGTGACCCGCCATGAAATTAAACAAAAATAAAAACTAAAACACAAACAACCAAGCAAACGAACGAAACGCCACCAGCGTTTTTTAACTTTTCTATAAAATAACATCAGTATTAAAAATAACAATGCCGAAGCCAATGCAGGATAATTAAAAAAATAATTAAAAAAATAGAAAATTTGATATTTGGAAAGTTTTCGTCAAACTTTTTGTGATATTTGTATGTAACTGAGTGGCTTCAGTCAAATTTGATTCTGTCATCGATTGGATGTTTTTAATTTTTTTTTTTTTGTGTTTAGTATGGATTATCTGCAGTCCGTATTTTATTTGTCAAATACAAATACGTTTAACAGAAGCACACCCAAAAAAAATAAAGTGACTACAATCAAAGAAATGTTTTTTTGCCTCCAAAGATTTTTAGCTTGTCTTAAGGATTTCGGTATTGATTCCGGGTCAAGGTTAGGTTAGATTAAAGTGACAGCCCGATTAAGATTCAGGCTCATTTAGACTATTCAGTCCATTGTGATACCACATTAACTAAAAGTACCTATTACATATGGGCACTTCTAGTTTTAACCGTTGAACCTTCTCGATTATTTTCTTCTGTTGAACCAACCAGATTGTTCCAAAAACATTAGCAGACTGCTTAAGTTAACGTTTTCCAGGTCCGCCAGTAATCTGAAGCTATATGCCCCTAAAATTTGCTTACGCCTTACACAAAATGCAGGACACTCACACAAGAGGTGTTTTATTGATTCCTTTTCCTCCGCATCATGACAGCTCGTACAATAGTCATTATACTTCGCACCAATAGTTTTTGCAAACTCGCCTATCGGGCAGCGACCCGTTATAGCAGATATCAGGAGTGATATCTGACGTCTTGAGAACACTAGCATATTTAGTGTGCGGTTCAAGTTTAAATGGGGCCATATTTGCTTGGAGTCGTTACAACCCTTACAATTCTCCCATCGAACATTTGCCATCATGACAGCCTTCTCACGCAGTCAAAAGTTCCGGCTTCTTTAAAACAAAGACATTTTTAGGAATCTACAAAGCTTTAAATCAAAAATTAATAAAATTAAAATTAGGTTACAGATTTCATATATCGAGTTTTTATTCTCTACTTGTGATTTATTAATAAAGCTTTTCATGTGCAAGCAAATGTCGGTTTAAAAATCAAAACTATAACAGATACTCCATAATGATAAAAGTTTTCTTAACCCTTTCACCACCGATGTCCACCTGGGAGGACATGGCTATGAGCGTCGATTGTACATTACCCATGTATGCTTTATTTAAAATTTTTGTTCGAGTATGTTAAGGGGATCCTTCTAATATTAATTTAACATTGGAAAAAATATTTTCACGACATTGAGATTTCAAGGAACTCGACCCAAATTTTGGTGAAATTGATTGAAGCACTGAAAAATCAAAATTTTGTAGCTAACATGTTCGTAAAACAAACAAATATTCATCCTATGTATATACTATATACGCGGACGAAAAAGACTGTTTTTCATATGTTTCGGTGTAAAAATTATATGTTTGGAACTCAAATTTTTAAACACAATATTGTTATGTGCAAGCATATAATGTCCATAAACTTGCATAACATGTTTGGGACATATATGTTAATATGTTAGAACATATTATGTATATATATATATATATATATATATATATATATATATATATATATATATATATATATATATATATATATATATATATATATATATATATATATATATATATATATATATATATATATATATATATATATATATATATATATATTAATAAAATATAATAAGTATATACGGCCGTAAGTTCGGCCAGGCCGAAGCTTATGTACCCTCCATCATGGATTGCGTAGAAACTTTTTCTAACCACTGCCATCCACAATCGAATTACTTATGTTGCGGTAACGCTTGCCGATGGCAAGGTATCTTAAAACCTCCTAACACCATCTCCAAAATTGTATGTATGTCCATACGTGGTATATACTAAATCAAAAAAGATCGATCCAATACGTATGTAATTCAGTTTGACAAAGTAGACATAAAATTTTGACAAAATTTTCTACAGAAATAAAATTTTAACAAAATTTTCTATAGAAATAAAATTTTCACAAAATTTTCTATAGAAATAAAAATTTTGACAAAATATTCAATAGAAAGAAAATTTTGACAAAAATTTCTACAGAAATAAAATTTTAACAAAATTTTCTATAGAAATAAACTTTTAACAAAATTTTTTATAGAAATAAAATCTAAAAAATTATTTGTGGCTCGAGTGGCAACCATGATTATGAACCGATATGGACCAATTTTTGTGTGATTGGACCAATTTTGGTATGGTTGTTAGCGACCATATACTAACACCACGTTCCTAATTTGAACCGGATTGGATGAATTTTGCTCCTCCACGAGGCTCCGGAGGTCAAATCTGGAGAACGTTTTATATGGGGGCTATATATAATTATGGACCGATATGGACCAATTCGGGCACGGTTGTTAAAGATCATATACTAACACCATGTTCCAAATTACAACCGGCTTGGATGAAATTTGCTTCTCTTGGAGACTTCGCAAGCCAAATCTGGGGTTCGGTTTATATGTGGGCTATATATAATTATGAACCGACGTGGACCAATTTTTGTATGGTAGTTAGAGATCATATAACAACATTATGTACGAAATTTCAGCCGGATCGGATGAAATTTGCTTCTCTTTGAGGCTCCGCAAGCCAAATCTGGGGATCGGTTTATATGGGGGTTATATATAATTATGGACCGATGTGGACCAATTTTTGCATTATTGTTAGAGACCATATACCAACACCATGTACCAAATTTCAGCCGGATCGGATGAAATATGCTTCTCTTAGAGGCTCCACAAGCCAAATCTGTGGATCGGTTTATATGGGGGCTATATATAATTAAGGACCGATATGGACCCATTTTTGCATGGTTGTTAGAGACCATATACCAATATCATGTACCAAATTTCAGCCGGATCGGATGAAACTTTCTTCTCTTTGAGGTTCCGCAAGCCAAATCTGGGGATCGGTTTATATGGGGGCTATATATAATTATGGACCGATGTGGACCAATTTTTGCATGGTTGTTAGAGACCATATTCTAACACCATGTACCAAATTTCAGCCGGATCGGATGAAATATGCTTCTGTTAGAGGCTCCACAAACCAAATCTGAGGGTCCCTTTATATGGGGGCTATACGTAAAAGTGGACCGATATGGCCCATTTTCAATACCATCTGACCTACATCGATAACAACTACTTGTGCCAAGTTTCAAGTCGATAGCTTGTTTCGTTCGGAAGTTAGCGTGATTTCAACAGACGGACGGACGGACATGCTTAGATCGACTCAGAATTTCACCACGACCCAGAATATATATACTTTATGGGGTCTTAGAGCAATATTTCGATGTGTTACAAACGGAATGACAAAGTTAATATACCCCCATCCTATGATGGAGGGTATAATAATGTTTCATGTTGTTGTTTCTTATTTTTAGCGTCTTCTTTTCTGAATGAATCTAAAAGAATACACGCACAATACAAGCTGAAAGTACCGAGTTACAATAATAATACTAAAATGTGATGTTTAAAACTAAGTTGTGTCGTTTAATAAAATTTATATTAGGTATTTGAATGTTGATACAAAAGTAATCAAGAACACTTCTACGAATGCCTTGAAAAAGACACCAAATTGTGGAGAAACGTCGGAATAATATGAAATGAAAGAGTTTTATTTCAAAAACCAAATATAATTATTTTTCTTTCAACACCTAGTATTATTTGGGGCTTTAGAGGTCAGGTATTTTTAATTTTAAAAGGTTTGTTTAATCCATTTTTGCCATCTCACATTTCTCTGTGATACTCCAGTTTTCTTAGACATGAAATTCGAAAAAATCATGAATTAAAAGCCAAATCTCAGTCTCAGTGTTTGCGGTATTAATAGCTATTTAATAGCTGATTAACTCATCGTAATAAGTACCTACTACGAATTTCAAGTGTGGTGGGATATTAAGCCACCCTGCAGCGAAATTCAAAGTCATCCACTGGGTTGCTAACTTCAGGGCCGGGTATCGACTTGAGTTATAAATTTGGGCAATGACCAAGAGTTAGGCCCTCCAAAAGGGATCACAGATCGTTTTCCTCAGTTGCTAAAGACAGCTTTGTGATGGCTATCATTAATAAAGGAACATTGGACGGTATGGTTCCAAAGCAAAAATGGGGGGAAATTGAGAATGCTCTGTCTGTCGTCTACTCACAGGTGCTGGAAAAGTTCCCCGACCCATATCCTCGACACCAAGAGGCTGGTTGGCATCAAGGACGATTTAAGCTGGTCGCATTTGAAGATCAGAGATCTATGGAATGTTTTAAAGATGCTTTGATACTAATTGGTGAAGTTTGGGAAGGAGCTGCTCTAGAGTTAGTCGAGAAGAAAGACATACCGGCTAGACCAGGAGCACATGGTTGGAGACCTGCAAACCGTCCTGACCCTGAATATATTTTAAATAGACTGAAACAATGCAATCCAGATCTTCCAACGGCTGATTGGTAGGTTGGCCGTTTGGATGAAGTGGATGGACCAAAACGGCATGCAGTGTTTATGTTGAACAGTCAGTCTTTGCCACATCTCTCTGGATAGGATGATAGATATTTATCGATTCAAGTTTGCTCTCGACGTTTCTAGACATCGAAGAGGCGTTCAAGAACATCCATCCGAGCTTGATATTAAATGGTCTGACAACTCTGAATGTTGATCCAGGTATACTTAGGCTGTTAGACGAACTTCTAACGAAGAGACGTATTTCAGCCACACTAGGACAAGCAAACATACAAAGGTATGAGAACAGAGGCACTCCCCAAGGAGGAGTTCTATAACCTCTTCTTTGGAATGTTGCTATATACAACCTTCTGTTTTCCCTAGAAAAAGAAAGGATAAAAGTGGTGGCATACGCAGATGATGTGGCGCTAGCAGTCAGGGGAAAATTCCCATCCACAATCAGATATATTATACAGTGAGCCCTCCTTGGTCTTGGGTAAATCTAGCAAAGACAGAACTAGTCATGTACTGCAAATAACTCAAAACTCCCACGGTTAGGCCCATTTCCATAGGGGGTATTGAAATTCTCTTTGGTGAGTGTGCAAAATACCTTGGCGTTATTTTGGAAAGGAAGCTGAAATTTACGCTTACTATTGAAGAAAGGGCAAGGAAAGCAAAGGTAGCTTTGTACTCGTGCAAAAAGGCAATAGGAAAATAGTGGGGACTAAAACCAAAAATTGTGCATTGGCTATACACGGCAGTGGTTAGACCTATAATGCTATATGGTGTTGTAGTCAGGTGGCCGGCACTTCACCAGACGACAAGTTTAGACAATGTTCAGCGTATGGCGTGCTTGTGTATCTCAGGCGCATTCAGCAAGAGATGGCTGAGCAGCACAATATTCACCTAATATGGGTGCCTGGCCATAGCAACATACCAGGGAACTGCGAAGCGGATGAGTTGGCAAGGCTAGGGACTACCTTACATATTCCAGGGGAACTAGAATCTGTTGGTATGCTCCTGGCTACCTGCAAACTCATAATACGTGAGAAGGCTGTTATGATGGCAAATGTTCGATGGGATAAGGGTTGTAACGACGCGAAGCGAATATGGCCCCATTTAAACTTAAACCGCACACTATGCTAGTGTTCTCGAGACGTCAGATTTCACTCCTTATATCTGCTATAACGGGTCGCTGCCTGATAGGCGATTTTGCAAAAACTATAGGCGAGAAGTATAATGACTATTGTATGAGCTGTCATGATGCGGAGGAAAAGGAATCAATTAAACACCTCTTGTGTGAGTGTCCTGCATTTTGTGTAAATCGCAAGCAACTTTTAGGGGCATATAGCTTCAGATTACTGGCGGATCTGGAAAAAGTTAACTTTAGTAGTCTGCAAATGTTTTGGAACAATCTGGTTGGTTCAACAGAAGAAAATAATCGAGATGGTTCAGCGGTTAAAACTAGAAGTGCCCATATGTAATAGGTACTTTTAGTTAATGTGGTATCACAAAGGGCTGAATAGTCTAAGTGAGCCTGAGTCTCAATCGGGCTGCCACTTTAACCTAACCTAACCTAACTCCTCTCCTAATTATTTGTCGCAAGTTCACCAATAAAATGAATATTATATAATATATACAAAATCATATTATATCATATTATAAACCCTTTGAAAAAATATCTCTTAATTTCCCTTAAAGCTCGTCCTCCATCTCGTTCGTACGAATTATTTATGCTAATGATGATAACCAAGCCAAAAACACAAACAAACAAAATGTATACAAATTATCACCAAACACAAAAATGCTGGGTAATAACAATAACTGAGTTTTTATGTTGTTTATCTAATATCCCTTTTTTGTGTTGAGGGGGAAAAACTATTGTTACACCGATGGGAAAAATTCTAAAATGTATTTCATATTAAGAGATATGGAAATTGTAATTCTGGCCAATACCTTTTTCGCTCGTGGCTGCGATTGCAAACAAATATCCTTTGTAGCAATGTGAGTGACAATTCTTTGTTAGAATTGACACAATAGGCATACCAACGTTGATGGATAATACATGATTTTCTCGTTAAGACCTCCTATATGCAAAGATGATGATGCTGAAGATGATGTTACACAAAGAGACACAATGTCACATATCTGAGTATCTACACTCAGCTACTCATTTATATCCTAGTAAATCATGACATCAGTAAGGATATAACTGGATGCTATCTAGCAGCTTAGCACATGAAACGAGTTTTGAAATAAAAGATTATTTTAAAATAATGCCTCGAGAACAGGTTATTTGTGTATGTTCATAATTTATAATCAAGAGACAATGCCATCCATACATACATGAGAATGAAGGCGAACACTCATATCCTAATGCCAATGTTAAGCAATTGCTAATACTGCTGCTACTGCTCCTGCTCATACTCATGCTCATGCTCGTGCTACTGATGACAAAGATGATTTGATGTTTAACACAAATAAACAATGCATACACAAGCACACTAGCTTATATATATGCTCACATGCTTAAAGACAAAGCTTCATAGGCACGCATAGATACTAACCAGGCGCAAATGAGTACATGAATATGCTCGTAATAGTCCTTTAGACAACAACATTAACTATAGCTAAAACAAGAAAAGAAAAACAACAACAGCATGCTTATGAGCATTAAAATGATGTTTGCGTGTATTATCGAGTTAACAATACGAATATGAATGACTGTTGCGGGACTTTTTCTTCTATCTTCAGATGTGAAAAGAGCCTAGTATTATTATTAGTTCTTTTGCACAGTGTGTCCTTATTAGGAAATGTTTACCGTTATTAGGAATTGGTGTTGCCATCTATTGATAGTGAAAAATAGGTAGATCAATCGCACTTGGCTAAATACTTCTTTGGTTTTTTGATTCTGCAATATGCCACGTCCCCCTAGAAACATTTTGTCCCCCTGAATATTTATCGGTACAACCTGAGATGCAATCCTGAGAGATAAATATATATGAGGAATGCATTAAATATTATCCGACGGGAACCTTCAAATTTATGTTTCTGGGAAACGAAATTTTAGACCAAAGAAGTTTTCATTTATTGTTACAATTATGCTTTGAAGCCGAATAAAGTTCATTGATGGTAAACGGGTACCATAAATAAAGATTCACGCACATCAATCAAGATGATCAAAAAATAAAATTTGTAGGATGATCATACAAAAGAGTTCGGTAACTTTCTGGCACAAAAAAATTATTAAAAATGGAAGACAATTGGGTAATAAGAGCAACTTTTAGAACAATCTCCCGCTCTTTTAATTTCATTTATTTTAAAGAAAATAAACTTTTTGAGTTGGTACTTTGGATCATTCCATTTTCAAGATATAATAAAATATGCCAAAAATATGTATCCTTAATTTACTTGACCTTTTGTTTTAATTTATTTATTTCGGCTTGAAGTCCTTTTCTAATTGTTAATTGTCAATTAACTTTCTTTACACAGAAAAAAGTGTCTTGTACATTTAATGACCATTTTACCTTCCACATAGTTCAAAAAATGTACTCTAATATAGTTAATTTTTCGTAACCACAACGAAAATTAACTTAGTTGAAGGAAACTTGTAAAATTTCAGTAAATTTTTTTAGTTCACTAACTACGAAATGGGAAGGAATTTTCCTTAAATAAATTTCGATGGCTACCTACAGCTTATTCCCATTTTTATACCCTCCACCATAGGATGGGGGTATATTAACTTTGTCATTCCGCTTGTAACAGATCGAAATATTGCTCTAAGACCCCATAAAGTATATATATATATATATATATATATATATATATATATATATATATATATATATATATATATATATATATATATATATATATATATATATATATATATATATATATATATATATATATATATATATATATATATATATATATATATATATATATATATATATATATATATATATATATATATATATATATATATATATATATATATATATATACTTTATGGGGTCTTAGAGCAATATTTCGATCTGTTACAAGCGGAATGACAAAGTTAATATACCCCCATCCTATGGTGGAGGGTATAAAAATGGGAATAAGCTGTAGGCTTATTAAAAATGGAAGACAATCGGGTAATAAGAGCAACTTTTAGAACAATCTCCCGCTCTTTTAATTTCATTTATTTTAAAGAAAATAAACTTTTGGAGTTGCTACTCTGGATCATTCCATTTTCAAGATATAATAAAATATGCCAAAAATATGTATCCTTAATTTACTTGACCTTTTGTTTTAATTTATTTATTTCGGCTTGAAGTCCTTTTCTAATTGTTAATTGTCAATTAACTTTCTTTACACAGAAAAAAGTGTCTTGTACATTTAATGACCATTTTACCTTCCACATAGTTCAAAAAATGTACTCTAATATAGTTAATTTTTCGTAACCACAACGAAAATTAACTTAGTTGAAGGAAATTTGTAAAATTTCAGTAAATTTTTTTAGTTCACTAACTACGAAATGGGAAGGAATTTTTCTTAAATAAATTTCGATGGCTACCTACAGCTTATTCCCATTTTTATACCCTCCACCATAGGATGGGGGTATATTAACTTTGTCATTCCGCTTGTAACAGATCGAAATATTGCTCTAAGACCCCATAAAGTATATATATATATATATATATATATATATATATATATATATATATATATATATATATATATATATATATATATATATATATATATATATATATATATATATATATATATATATATATATATATATATATATATATATATATATATATATATATATATATATATATATATATATATATATATATATATATATATATATATATATATATATATATAAATGTTTGGGACATCTATGTTAATCATATGAGTGAATGCAAACATATATAAATTTACAAATTTCGACTAAACATATATATGTTGTGATATTTTATTCAGCAAGCGACAGAGAGAGTATAGAGAAAGAAATAGAGATGGAAACCGGGAGAGTTGACGAAAGATATCGACATAACCCAGCGAAAGAATCAAACGAGAACAATTTCTGTGAAACCGCTTGTATGTTGTTTCGGAAAACTGTTTTATGATAAGGCCAAAAATTTGATATGCTTAAGTCTAAATATTATTTAATTTGAATAAAGAGAATAGTCATTCGGAACCAAGAGAATAGAATTTGAAAAACAAACAGCATATATATATATATATATATATATATATATATATATATATATATATATTCTGGGTCGTGGTGAAATTCCGAGTCGATCTGAGCATGTCCGTCCATCTGTTGAAATCACGCTAACTTCCGAACGAAACAAGCTATCGACTTTAAACTTGGCATAAGTAGTTGTTATTGATGTAGGTCGGATGTTATTGCAAATGGGCCATATCGGTCCACTTTTACGTATTTGGCTTGCGATTGCTCTAAGAGAAGCAAATTTCATCCGATACGGCTGAAATTTGGTACATGGTGTTAGTATATGGTCTCTAACAACCATGCAAAAATTGATTCATATCAGTCCTTTGTTACGTATAGCCCCCATATAAACGGACCCCCAAATTTGGCTTGCGATTGCTCTAAGTGAAGCAAATTTCATCCGATCCGCCTGAAATTTGGTACATGGTGTTAGTATATGGTCTCTAACAACCATGCAGAAATTGGTCCATATCGGTCCACTTTTACGTATAGCCCCCATATAAACTGATGCCCCGATTTGGCTTTCGGAGCCTCTAAGAGAACCAAATTTCATCCGATCCGGCTGAAATTTGGTACATGGTGTTAGTATATGGTCTCTAACAACCATGCAAAAATTGGTCCACATTGGTCCATAATTATATATAGCCCACATATAAACCGATCCCCCGATTTGGCTTGCGGAACCTCTAAGAGAAGCAAATTTCATCCGATCCGGCTGAAATTTGGTACATGGTGTTGGTATATGTTCTCTAATGACCATGCAAAAATTGGTACACATCGGCCCATAATTATATATAGCCCCCATATAAACCGACCCCAAGTTTGACCACCGGAGCCTCCTAGAGGAGCAAAAGTCATCCGATCCGATTG